>NW_015655640.1:30658-52661 GCF_001515625.1 Sinocyclocheilus rhinocerous | reverse complement strand
CAAACTTTAGAATATTTTTTTTTTTTTTATGTTCTGGGGGGGAAAATAAGTGCGCAACACCAGTGCTGACAATGTTAGGCTGTTGAAAGTGGTTGCCAGAGTATTGCTGTCCAGTTGCTAAGTTGTTCTCAGTGGTAGAAGATATTCTGGCATCTACATATAGCTTTGTCCTAAAAAAAAAAAAACGTAAGCACTAATGATAAGAACTGAAATATGTTCTTAAGAGTGCTCAGGGTGTTGCCTTCTAATACAACAAATTCAATACATGTACTTTTTAAATAATGTTTTAAATGATAAATTCATCTATTTATTAATTTTTAAGTAGAGACACCTTTAAAAGGTTATGCATGGGTGAAATGTGTTCAGTTTAACAACATTTGTAGCTAGATTAGTTTAATAATTAGTGAATCTATCAATATTAACCATCATTGGAGAACTTACTTGCTGGTAACTATCTGGCAACCCAGTAATTTGACATGGAAGAACATACTGTAGTAGTAATACGTATTAAATATTATAATAATTAAGTATTATAAATATTGAACATCTTACCTTTTAGGATTTAACAAAGTAGCTTTCAAATGTTATTTATGATGAATACAAATTATAAATGGATAAGAATAAAGCAACATTTTCCAAGTAAGAAGAAAACAATAGGAGCCAATAATTTTTTTCTTAATAATATTTTATAAGTGCAGCTCTAAGTCTTTAATTCAGTGCAAGTCTATGAGATTTTTTTTGATCACATGGGGGGAAAAAATGCAATCGATTGCTTAGAAAATATCAACAAATCTCTCATCAACAATTTATGTTTTGATTGCTCGAGTAACTCGACCAGCCCAACCTGTCTAGATTAGCTCAACCAATAGCGTATCCATTACCCAACCAATAGCAGACAGGGGTACCGTTTGGAGCAACCCATTTAAAACTTGCAAAATGTGTTATTTTTGCTATATTATTTAGTGTCATCCGAGTCACAGAATTTGCACACTTCTTTAAATCAGATGCACAGCCTGTCAACCTAAACAACCATTTCTGCTTATGAGACACTTCCACAAAAACCAGTGTCTTAATATGTATCTTATGTTAACCTACCTCTCTGCTGCACTGTATTACACAACCTTCCTGGATCTTTCTCAACCACAGTTCAAAGTACATTCTAACATGCACAATGAAGAAAACATCACCATGCATGAGCAAGCCCGTTACACCTTTTAATTCAAACAACTCGATCCACCGATCCATCAGGCAACAGACTGATACTGCAGAGAAAACAGCTGTTTCAGATGAACCGCTGACCACAAGTGCAGCAGGCACCTGCTGTGCTCTTCCATGGAAACACATGCAGGATGAGATCCAGGCCGATGTATCTATGGTCGACAATTTAATTATGCGAGTTCAAACATTGAAAGCATAAAGGACAAGTTCGGAGCTTCAGTCTAAAAATAAATCAATGCATCAAATGCGAGTTTAAAGGTTCTAGTCGAATAATCGACAAAAAGTTGTAAGTCTGAAGATTCGAAAATTCGATGAATCACAGACCAGGTCGACTGTGATTCGAAGATTCGATGCTTCAAGAGAGAGCTGAAACTTTCCGATCGTTAGAAAGCGCCGTGATGCCCACCAATGCTGTCCAGGAAGGCAGCTCACTAGGATTGAAGACAGCCCATGATTATATTCCGGTTTAAATCTTACTCTCAATGCATCATTGCTTCAGAATAGAAATACAGCTGAATCTGCCCTTTATATATATTCTGCTCATTTTTGAAAACAGAAAGCAATACTAGTGACCCCGGAATGGACTCGTGAAATCCGCCATAAACAACCCATTCAACAGCAACGCAAACAAGCTAGCACTCCACCTACTTTCAGATTCAGATCATCTCAAGTCTCACTGATGGATGTCAGAAATCTTCAAGTCGTGTTTTTTCCCCTGTGGACACACTGAAAGAGCAGATGCAGCAGGGTAAATACCTGTCTAGCGCATGTTTTGGGGCTCCGATCGGATAGCAGTTAGCTAGCTGGAGGGCAGTCTGGTCTCCATGACTCGTGTTGCTGTCTGTCTGTCGCTGAGACTGAGAATTAAAGGCGCTCTGGTGATGATCAGATGGATCGAATGCGATCTGCTCTCAATCCAGACACCTAGAGAGCGAGCACAGCCTCCTCCTGAGGTGGGGCTGGGCTCAGTTCAGTCCGGATCGCGCGCGCGTGTGTATGTTCCTCCTAAAGCATGACAGGAGGTTTGTGGCGCCGCTGAATCCGCTGTGAATTATGCCGCAAGGGGGCGCCAGTGCAACGCAGTCTCTCACCATGAGAAGTTCATGTCTGACTGTCACTCGTGTAGTTGTTTTTGCGCTGATTTATGTTTGAGAATGAAATGGAAAATAGTTGTTCAAAGTGTCTTATAAAAAAGTTGACCGTTATAAATCAGGCTTTGTAAACAACAGGTGTTGTATTTATTGTATACAAAATAATAAAATTTCCTTGGTAATGTTTGATCTTAAGATCCTAAAACAGATGAAGTTCTTATGTTTCAGTGTCTGGATATGTTGGGTATATTACTTACAAAAAAATTGGGTATAAAAACTTACAACTCATCTCATTCACAGTAATAAAAATCCTCTCTAGACAATATATTTATTGTATTAAATTATTCGAACATAAATAGAAATATACAAATACAAATGTTGAATATATATATTATATTCAACATTTATAATAATTGGAAATGTTTATTGATGACTAAATTAGCATATTATAGTGGTTTCTAAAGGAACATGTGACACTAAAGCCTTTTAAAAAGAAAATAGCTACTTAAATTGTAATAATATTTCAGAATATTACAATATTTTACTGTATTTTTGATAAAAACAAATGCAGCCTTTGGGAAGCATAAGAGAATTCTTAAAAAAAAAAAAAACAGACCCCAAATTTTTAAACAGTATTTATTTTTTAAACATTATTTTATAAATAGAATAATAAACTCAATAAATGTACTATTATGAAAAAATAAAATAAATGCACTACCATGATTATAACTACAAGTGCGTCACAAATTTACTTTTTTTTTTACAACAAAAAAAATAATACTTTGTGCATGAGATTTTTTTTGCATTGCAACAGGAAACTGAAATATCTTTATTAAAAAAAATATTAATAAAAAAATATATATTCTTATATAATATAAGAATATACATTCTTACCTTTAGATTTTGGAGTGAAAGACTACAATATCTTGTCAGTTTGCATTTTGTCATTATCAGTAAGCAGCTGAACAGTATGATAAATCCTGCCCACATGTGCTTTAAATAAACACAGAAGACACAAAAAAGCAATAATACACCAGGAAGCAGATGTTTAATGCTTGTATGTTTGTACAGCTAACATTTCATTGAAGTGCTGAGTCGAACTGGTACACAAAAATAAAGGCACTACGCACAAACTTAATACACAACACGAAGACAGGAAGCCCATTATGTACAACATAAAAAATATATCATTTTCATAATCTTTGGGACTATATGTACAAATGTTTAAAAAATGTATTTACAAACACTCAAAGCACATTTATGAGAATATGACGTAAAAAAGCAGAAGTGCTTCCGACAGCGATGCACAGATCATATGAACAGGTTTATTTGTGTTCAGGGCTCATCAGCATCTAACAGCAGGACTGGCGAGGAGGCCCAGGATGGTGGAGAGACAGTGGAGCTTCTCTTTGACCAGCTCTGGTAACTTCTCATTCTCTTTATACCTGAAACAAAGAAACAAAAAACATAAGAATTCAGAACAGTATCTCTGCCAGCATTCATTCTTAAACACAACATAAAATCAAAAACAGACCTCAATTACAGTCTTTTAAATGTCCTTGGCCTTGTTTTGCAATTAACAAAATTATATGCAATTGGATTATGCAGTATAGAAGTCCCATACATTGCAAATGCAGTTTAATATTTGTTTCTTAATAACAAGCTGTACCTGGTGATGTGTCCATCAGGGGAAGTAAAAGTGATGCAAGAGACACCAACTTGGACCATCAGCTGGGATCCATCATTAAACTGAACCCATACCTCACCAGTAGTTAACTAAAAATATTAATAAATAAACACACTTAAATGCTACTACTATTACATACATACACACACACACACACATACATATACACACACATATATAACATATATATATACATATATAATTAATTGAATTCATTAAAAATATTTTTATAGTATTTGAGAGATAATGAGATATAATAAATAAAAATAAATAGTGATAATGAATAATAAATAACAAAAAATACTAACACATCAATAAGTTAATAAATAATAATAATAAAATAATAAGTAATTTTTTATATACATATATGCAAAACACCGTTCAAAAGGTTGTGAACAGTACAAAAGAAATGGATACTTTTTGAAAACAAATAGCAGTGTATACATAGACACACACAGTTCCTTGTTTTCAAAAAGTGTATATATGTGTGTGTGTGTGTGTGTGTGTGTGTGTGTGACCCTGGACCACAAAATCAGTCATAAGTAGCATGGGTATATTTGTAGCAATAGCCAACAATACATTACATTTTGTACAATACACAAAATTATCGATCTTTGTTTTATGCCAAACATCATTAGGATATTAAGTAAAGATATTTTGTAAATATATCAAAACTTAATTTTTGATTAGTAATATGCATTGCTAAGGACTTAATTTGGACAACTTTAAAGGCGATTTTCTCAGTATTTAGATTTTTTTGCACCCTCAGATTCCAGATTTTCAAATAGTTGTATCTCGGCCAAATATTGTCCTATCATAATAAACCATGCATCAATGGAAATCTTATTATTTATGGATAGCTTTCAAATGATGTATAAATCTCAATTTAGTAAAAAATTGACCCTTATGACTGGTTTTGTGGTCCAGGGTCACATATATATTACACACACTCATTATTAATTAGAATTATTTACCTAAAAATAACAATTAAAAAAATAAAAAAGTAAATCTTTCTAAACTATCCAGTCAAACACTTTACCTGAGAAGCCCAGCCAATGTTAGGCACAAAAATGGACTTGAGCACCTTTCCTGTGTTAACGGTGCGTTCATCTTTGCCTGATTGGGGTGAGCTGCCTTTAGCCACACTAGCTGTGGTGAAGTCCGATCCCGCATAGGAAATCATCTAGAGGGAAAGACATAAGATACTGAATGAAACATTTCAGTTCAAAGTGGGACGCACTCTGAAATCCTGAAACTGATGTGCTTTGGGTTAATGTGCATGCATGACGTACTGATGGCGTGATGTGGGGTGGCTGGGGCGGACTGAGGCACACCTGAGCCACCTCTGCAGGTGCTGCTGGGCAAGACTCAGACGAACACGGAGGCTGAGAAGCTGAAAAGGCTGGATTGGTGGCTCTCCTGGTGAAGAATAAGATGGTGAATGAGAGACGAACTTCATGCATGACTTTTAATCTCAACCAAGAGGGTTTTTAGCTCTAGTGACAGATTTTAAGCCTCACCTGCCGATAGTGATGGGAAAGAATGGAGTGTTTTTAGCGCTTCTCTGCTCCTCGGCAGTGATGGCCGCTTCCAAAGACAGACACATTCGATGCCCCTGAGAAAAACACCAAAAAACAAGTTTGAATCTTGGTAGGGCTGCCACTAACGACTATTTTTATTTCGATTAATCTGTCGACTAATTAATCGATTAATCTAAACGATTAATTTCCCACACCAAAAAAAAACAAAATTTTACCTAAGAATATTTTATTAAACTATATTTTATTAAACCAAATGAAATCCTTTTTTTAAAGCAAAAGTAAAGTGCATCCATCTCATAGTCCAAATCACTGAAATCAAAGTTCAGTATTATAGTGTAAGAATGACAACATATCCACGTGAAAATTTAATGGAACCATTAAAATGGAATCCAGAAAATAATGGAAAACAGAATTTGGTACAGATAAAACTGTAAAACTCAATTAATTAGAAAGGCTTTTTGATTAATAAAATTTAATTTAACCATTTAACCAGAAAAATCATGTTGCGTTCCCAGATGAACGTTATAATAAACCCAAACTCACAACAACATGCAGAGATGGAGTTTGAGACGCTCCACACATGTAAATGATATCAGTTCCTGTGGAACTACTGTGAACACAGCCGCTGTATGACGCATGTACTTAACCTACACGCATGTAAATAATTAAAGCGCACATACTGTATTAGAATGGCATTGCATATAATTAATTCAATCGTAGCGTTTGTGAATTCACAATTATGCTTCATTATGATTTTTAAATGGGTTTAATATATCATGCAGCCTTGAGAAACAGTCTAATGTTTTTTATGGATTCTCGTCTGTGAAATGCGCCACTTCCGGTATTTTGCGGGTTAGTCGACGCGAGCAAAATGAAGTCGAGGATTTTTAAAAATCGAATAGTCTAAAAAAATCGACGAATCGCAACAGCCCTAAATCTTGGTTAGCATTGTAATAGCAGGAAGAGCAATGTAGCAAGCAGTACCACCTGACCTTTGAGAGTCGTAAAATAAACATGCAAGCATTGAATGTGCACCTATCAAAATCCAGAACATCAATGTCATGCTTTCACACAGTAGAAAAACATGATGCATTGATGCAGTACCTCCTCAGAGAGCTCCATGTAGAGTCTGCACTCAGGACTCAGTCCGCTCAGCCCAACGTCACCCTTCACCGTATACGATTTCCCGTTCTTCTCCACCAAACGCACCTGCTCGCTCGTCTTATGGGTTTTTGCACCTAAAGGACGAAAACAAAAGATTCTTAAATCGGCTACACTCTGCACTACACACTGAATCATCTGTGTTGCTCACCATCGTAGAAGCACACCTCCAGGTCTGCATTAGGAGTGTTCTCCATCAGCATGCACTTGGCAAATTTTGTGTACAGTGTGACTTTAGGGGTCTTTGATTTCACCAACTGGACAAACTTCGTGGCATGCTGATATTTCTTCCAGTATTTTTCTGCAGTAAATGCAAGCAAGTTTAATGCCATGCTTTTCATGTTAATAGAGTTAGCTGAGAAACGGTGTTGAATAATAATGAATATTTTAAACACTTTCAAACGTTTGTCATCACTTTACTGAAGTCTTGTGTGGTGCTGTACCTGGTAAGTCCTCATAGCTGCAGATGAGAATGTCTTCAGGGGGTGAGGGGGGGTGGTCCAGCACAGGGAAGCCTTTCCCTTCATTGGGCTGATACACTGTCACCTAACAACACAGTTGATAACAAAAAGAGCATATGAATTAGAGATTGTCAGATCTCTTTAGAATTTTTAATCATTAGGCTACGATGTTAAAAACAAAATATGCATTCTTCTTTTTGCCCTTCTTATTATTCATGCTACAACAATAATAAATGCAATATGCAAATCTGCTTTGCAATCCAAATAGATGAATTACAAAAATGATCTGAAAATAAACATTTTTGATAAATCTTTTTTTTTTTCTGAGATGGGCTGCACTACTGTTTAAACGTTAGGGGCCAGTAAGACTTGAAATTTTCTATTTATCAAATTTCCTGGCAAAAATGTAATACGGTTAAATAGTTAAAGTGTATTCAACATTGATAATAATCATTCATAGAAATGTTTCTTGAGCAGCAAATCAGCATATTAGAATGATTTCTGAAGGATCATGTGACACTGTAGTCTGGAGTAACGGCTGCTGAAAAGGTAATTTTTAAAAGAAAATTGATTTTTGATCAAATAAATGCAGTCTTGGTGAGAATAAAAGACTTCTTATATATTCAGAAATCATTCTAATATGGTGATTTGGTGCACAAAAACATTTCTTGATATTAATGTTAAAAACAGTTGTGCAGCGTAATATTTTTGTGACTGATACAATTTTCTTTGATGATAGATAGAAAGTTTAAAAGAACAATTTATTTGAAATAGAAATCTTACATTATAACATTATACTTGTCCTTACAGGCACTTTTGATCAATTTAATGCATCTCAATACAATTCTTACTGACCCCAAAAATGTGTACAGTAGTATGTATTCCATCAATCACATTAAAATAATTATTGAGTTTTTAGTCCCTCACCATGGATCCATCACAGGATATCCTAAGTACTTCTTTGACTCTCTCCTGAGCTCCTTGTCCCTTCAGCAGCTCCATACACACCTCTCCAGAATCCAGGATACTGACCTAAAGAGGAAATACACACCCTGTTACATCATGTTCTAAATCAACAATTCTAGCTTATAACTTACAGGGCCCACCGCAAGCAACTTAAAGTGAGACGGGCGTATGGTTTCACTAGGCAAGACATAAATGGCTTGACTCACCACAGCGTTTTTGGTCTTTTGTCTAATAGGCTTGAGTCTGGCAGCACAGAGTGGAGGGAAGCTCTTCTTAGGGCACACTTTCTCCTTCTCTGTGTTTGCTTTGCCTTTGGAGAGGGGTGGACCCAGAAACGGTGTGTCCGAGTAGCCCTGAGATTCTGACACGTGTCCTGATCCAAACCCATCTTCCCTGCAGGGCCCTGGATTGTTGTCGGGGAAAAGGTTTGGTTGCTGCTGAGAGTGAAGGCCGCTGGGCTTGTCACTGCAGGAGGTTTGTGTCCCGACCGGCCCTCGTCCAGATGGGAAACTCCCACTGCTGCTGTGACTGCTCAGGTCTGCCGGCCTCTTGAACGGCTCTAAAAGTAAAAATGTTTTGAGGTTTAAAATGTCTCAATATGGGGGCGCCATATATAAATGTCTAAATATGGAAAACTTTCAAAGTCGTAATAAAAAGATACCTCACCCAAAAACAAAAGCATTCTAGCATCATTTACCGATGTCCTTCTAAACCTGTATGAATTTCTTTCTTCCATTCAGCAAAAAAAGTGTTCTGAAGATTATTCACATTGATGTTTTCCATATAACCATAAACGCAATTTATATGTCTCAAGAATTATATTTCAAGTCTTATGGAGCTAAATAAAAACTTTGAGTAAAATCAAAATGTAAGTTACTAGACTCTGGCATAGCTTTTAAAATCTCATTTATGTTTGTGTATATTTAAACATGACACCTCATGAAGTGCCAAAACAAGTTTGGCATCATTGATGTTAAACAGCACTGCTTCTCTCATGTTCCGTTTCTTAGAAAAATCTATGATATAGCTTCAGGAGATTGAAAATATAGTGCATGGAATACATACCGCATGGACTACTTTAATGAGGTTTTTATACTTTTATGATACTTTTGGCAGTGTGAATCGGCATGTACTCTCATTGTACTAAATTAAAAGCATGGACACGCTACAAAATATCTCCAACGGTTCAAAAACATAAATATAAAATTGAAGAGAGCCTTGCTACGCATTTTGACGTATTTTCCTGCGCCATCGTTACTAAGCAACGGGGTAAACAGCTGTTGGCTTGATGACTCAAACGAACCGCGGTTCGGACCCAACCAATCGAACCAAGTGTGAAAGCACCCTATATTCTAGAGAATCATGGCCACAATTTAAGTAAATTAAAACAAGGGAACAGTTGGCACCAATAGCTGTTGCGTTACTGGCGTCCCGAGTTCGAATCCCGGCTCGAGGACCTTTCCCAATCCCATCTCCCTCTCCCACTTCTCTTCCTGTCTGCTCTACACTGTCCTGTCCTAATTTTAAAAAAAGACAAAAATAAATAAAAAAAAAAATAAAAAAAACGAGAACAAATTAGTACAACATGACAAAGATTTATATTAAATAAGGGAACTTATAATCAAACATGGCCACTAATTACGAAGTAATTCATTCTTAATTTATGGCCACAATATCTACTGAAGTTTTTATTTTTATATTTTCTGTTAATTTTAGTTAAATTTAGTTACTGTTTTTGTAACTTTTTTCAATCTTTTTGTAAATTGTATTCGTTTTTGTGGGATTTTAAATATCTTTAGTTATTTATTTATTTCAGTTTTAGATGTTTTAGTACATATTTTAGTGCAAGTTAAACTAAATGAAAATTAGAAATGTTTTCTGGGCAACTGGCTGAAATAAAATAACTAGTATATTTTATTTGAAGTAATTTTGTTTTATATTTTGTTAATGGTTTTAGTTAACTATAATAACCCTGGTCATGTGCGGGGCTCCACAGGTTTAGAATGACACAAGAGTGAGTAAACGATGCCAGAATGTTAATTTTTGCTGAAATATTCTATTAAAAAAAAGCTCAGAATTCTGATGGGAATATTACCATCACTGCTGAACCAGGCCTGCGATTGAGAATCAGGCATTGGTGGTCTCATTGAATGGGTGGATGTAGAGAAAGATGATCCCAGACTGAGGAAGAGGGGAGAAAAAAAAACACAAAAGCACTAATTACAAAAAAATACTTATTTATAATGTAATAATGCTGAAATGCAAATATGCCAACTGCACTCAATGCATTATTAAACTGTATTCATTTTTTATAGAATATATCGCACCGCCTCTTACTTTGCAGGCTGTTTTACAGGTGGAGAAGGCAGGCGCCTATGCTCAGAGTAGCCATGGGGCATGTTTCTGTAGCTGGAGGTTGATGGAAATAATCGTCCGGACCCTGGAAGCATCTCTTCCGAGTGGCATCTCTCCAGCTCCGCCTCCTGTGGAGTGTTGCTAAATCCAGCGCCGGATCGATCTGATGAATGAGCCCGTCTCAAGTAGCGAGAATGAGGCCTTCCGCTGTCAGCACCCATGGGAACTCTACCAATACCCATCCTTGATAAATCACCTTGCAAATGTGGCTGCCAATCTTGCCCGCTCTTAAAACTGGAGCTGGTGGAATGATGGGAGTGGCTGGGGATCGGCGCCATGCGATTGGGCAAGGGCTGTCCAATCACCTGCCTTGTTTTCCTCTGTAGCCGGCTGCTGCTGCTGCTATTGGTGGCGTTGGAGGCTGTGGATATGGTGGCTATGCCGCTGTCTATGGACCCTCCATCACTGCTCCCAGAGTCTTTGCTTACGGTGGGCCCGGTTTGAGTCATAAATGGGTGGTCCAGCACTGCGGAGAGACTGGGCCTGAGGGCCGGGTTCTTTTGCAAGAGCTGCTGAATCAGGTCCTGAGCTTCTGCTGATATGTGAATGGGCATCTGATATTCTCCCAGAACCACCTTATTGAGGGTGTGTTTCACAGTGTCCGTGTCAAAGGGAGGTCTGCCCATGAGGAAGGCGTAAAACATGCAGCCCAGTGACCAAACATCCGACTCCAGGCCGTGAGCGCTGCGTGTAGCCACCTCAGGTGAAATGTAGTTTGGAGTGCCACACATGGTGAAGTGCTTCTCACTGGGAAGCTTGAGCTGAGTCGCCAAACCAAAGTCTGCGATTTTAATGTTCATGCTGGTGGTGAGCAGGAGGTTGGACAAGGTCAGGTCCCTGTGCATGATCCCATGAGTGTGGAGGTACAGCATTCCCTTCACGATCTGATGCATGAAGTGCCTCGCTGTTGATAAACAAAAATAAAAACTGAAAACAGTGTTTAAAGGCAAGACACAGCAATATCTTTGGCTGTAATTATGGCAAAGCTTTTTTTTACGTTCTTCAATTTAAAACAAAATGTATTGATTTTTAGCATTTTCACTTGGATTATTTTAATATATTAATAATTGTTTGTTCAAAAGTGAGTAAGTGCATGAAAGTGAAGCACTCACCCTCTTCCTCGGTGAAAGGTTTCTTCCTCTCCTTCAGGTAGCGGCTCATCTCCCCATTGTGACACATCTCCAGAACCAGGTACACATAATTACTGTCCTCAAAGTAATTGTACAGCTTGAGTCAGGAAAGAGAAAATAAGAGGATTAGTCAATATCTACTTTTTGAATGAAAATCCTTCAGGATGGCGGATTCCTCCAAATACTGCAAAATGCATAATATGCACAATAATATCATATTCCACAATTGCTGCATAAGTTATGCACATGCTGCATCTAGTTCTTTCTTCAATCCATATCTATATGACAGTATTGCAGTGCTGTTAGTAAGAAACATAAATGCAAAAATCAGAATTCTACTCATTACTCTATATTCTAATCTTATCAAATAATTTTTAATATTTTATATAATTTTATATTATCATGTCTATTAACACAGTCAGGGTTTCCACAATTTTTGTCCAGTGGATTCCTGACATGTCCACAGCATTTCCAGTTATTTTAACGATTATTTATTTATTATTTTGTTTTAAATCAAATATCAATCGTTTGGTGTAATACATTTACATTTAGTCATTTAGCAGGCTTTTTATTAACATTTTCATAATAAATACAACTTTTTCTAGTCATGCCAAGCCCTAAAACATTTTATCAGGTAGAAATTGTGAGTAAAAAAAAAATATATATATATATATTCTTTAAAATCCTTAACCTTAATCAGTAAAACATGGAAACTACTACAGCAGCAGCTGGAAAAGTCATGTAAATCCATTGGTTAAAAAGAGTGGGAACCTTAAAGAACAATCAGCTCTAAAAAGTTAATCCTAAAAAGTAATTTATGGAACAATTTATGTGGACAATGGGGTCTTGCAGTCAAAAAGGCTGAAAACCACTGCTGTAGCCAATGAATTAAGCAAAATAAAACCACTATAAAATCTTCCAGCATTTTTGTGTGACATTTTACGATTTTAATGACCTGTATAGAACTATACAATTCTTCTTTTACATTTAAAAATAAAACAAACTGTCAATATAATTGATTCAGATTCATTGTACACATGACATAACATGAGCATCAGTTGAACTGCAGTAAGTCTGGTGAGTCTGTGATGAGGGTTTAGGACTCACCTCAAGAACCGACGGATGCTTTAACCGACACTGAATCTCCACCTCATTAATGACTCTCTGAGTAAGAAACATAAATGCAAAAATCAGAATTCTACTCATTACTCTATATTCTAATCTTATCAAATAATTTTTAATATTTTATATAATTTTATATTATCATGTCTATTAACACAGTCAGGGTTTCCACAATTTTTGTCCAGTGGATTCCTGACATGTCCACAGCATTTCCAGTTATTTTAACGATTATTTATTTATTATTTTGTTTTAAATCAAATATCAATCGTTTGGTGTAATACATTTACATTTAGTCATTTAGCAGGCGCTTTTATCCAAAGCTACTTACAAATGAGGACAATGGAATAATTTTATTTTATAATATAATAGAATTATTAGTGTTCTAATGTCTTCAATAAGATCCTCACAAAGACTGATATCGTTCTACTTCTAAACCACTAATTCTCAACATGTTAAAATGGCTAAAACAGCTACAAAATTTAAATATTTCTTTCTTGTAATGACTCTCTGCACCATGCCAGCTTTGTGCATGGCCTTCTTGTCAATCTGCAAATACACATGGGGCACAGTGAACGGTTTTGAACAGATGCTGTACAACCACAACCCTGGCACTATGGTTAATTAAACAGCACAATGTACTCTTACCATTTTGATTGCCACCTCCAAGCCTGTGTTTACAGATTTTGCTCTGTACACGCATGCAAAAGAGCCTTTACCCAACAAGGTGAGAACCTTGAAGTCCTGAAACACAAGATAATTGTTTGCATTCGATGGCAGAATAACTGATATAAAATAAGATCATTTCAAGAGATCGATCTTGTCCCCTTGAGAGTTTCTTCGCCACTAAACCTCAGAATGAAATCTCCTACCTCGATTCTAAGATCCACAGATGAAGCCAAAATTCGGTCCTCATGTGGATCATTTGCTTTCGCAGTCATATTTAGCAGGAATGAATGAATCACTTCCAACATGTTTCATGCAGTGTTTCGATCACGGATCAAGGCGACAGCGCAAACGCAGCCCGTTGCACACAGTGTGCAGTGTTTGTTGACGCGTCGCTAGTTACCTGCATCTGACAGTGACATCTGTTCATCACTCTCCCGCTCTCCTCCCGCGACTCTACCTGACGCGCGTCGCCTAGCAACCGTCTCCACGCTCCTAATTCCCAAAACACTTTTGATGCACTAATTATACCGCAGAGGGATGAACAGAAGGCGAGGTCCAGAACCGGCTATCAGAATGACTTGCTGCTTTAAAATTATTAATTGAAGTTTCGTCTGTTTAACATTATGTTTTCAATGTTTCCCAAACTTGATAGAACGAAAGCAAAACAAACCTAACGTTACGTAAAGACGTACAAGGGAACATTTTAGCTGTTTTTGGGAACTTAAAATATACACAGAACCTTAGAATTTAATTAAATAGTCTATTGGGCTGTAAGCGGCCGCGCTTCTTACCTCAATCTTGTCACCGATTGAAACACTCATTTTCACTTCATAACCTCTTCAGTCCGACGATTCGGTGATTCTGTTCAAAATATCCTTATTTTTCCGTAAATGTGAGATGGTTTGACTTGAGCATGATGTATAAAAATGCATTTAATCGGTATATTTGTATTCCCTTCCAAAATGTTTGCATTTCCTCCATTTTGAAAAAGTCCGCCAGAAGAACGCGTAATGACGTGAGCGACGTCGCTGTGCAAACTGACCAATCGGTGATCAGATTATAGAATAAGTCAGCGTCTGTCAAAATAAAAGTCTTATGTACTACGTTCAAGAATAATTCCAATTAATGGTAATATGGTCTTGTTTATAGTTGCAAAAGTGCCTTCTCTATAATTAATAGCATAACAGATCCTGTTAAGTCAGGGATTCACAAACCTTTTTATCAGCCGAATTACCTATGAGATTGAAATTACATATGTGACCCTGGACCGCAAAACCAGTCATAAGGGTCCATTTATTTTTTAAATTGAGATTTATACATCATCTGAAAGATGACTAAATAAGCTTTGTTAGGACATGACAATATTTGGCCGAGATACAACTATTTGAAAATCTGGAATCTAAGGGTGCAAAAAAATCTAAATATTGAGAAAATCGCCTTTAAAGTTGTCAAAATGAAGTTCTTAGCCATGCATATTACTAATCAAAAATTGTTTTTTGTTTTTATTTAAATTTACAAAATATCTTCATGGAACATGATCTTTACTTAATATCATAATGATTTTTGGCATAAAAAAAATCAATAATTTGACCCATACAATGTATCGGCTATTGCTACAAATATACCGGTGCTACTTATGACTGGTTTTGTGCTCCAGGGTCACATATTTCAATTATTTACTGTAACAACACACACATATTCATGTTCACACATTCATTGTTCTTTGAAGTTAGTTAAAAGGTCACATGACTCGCAGTTAAAACTAAATATTTAAGCCTTTTTAGTAAGTGCTTTATTTTGATTATGTAAAATTATGTATTTATGTATAAGCATTTATTTGACATTTTTATGAATTAATATTAGCTTTACATGAACTCAGAACCCCCTCCAGTTCCACTGCAGTAATCCCAGTTTGGGAAACCTTGTGTTAAATTATTGTGGCGCATCAATTTAAAAATGTCTTGTGACTTATTGATTACTTAAATTAATGTAATGTATTTTTATGAAAAACTACACCATATTTAGAAAATATATAAAATTTAAATAAATAAATAAAAGTCCTGTAAGTGCTTCTAACACTTCTACAAACCCTCCTGCTCTTGTTTAGATTTTGTGGCTATAGAATTACATGTAAAATTTCTGCCACTGGCACAATAATTTAGATGGCAACAAACACATTCAGTCATAAAGGCATGTTTTATTATTTGTGATCATCAAACCTCAAGACTTGATATGGGACTGCATGAAAACTGGGAAAAAGGGAATGACCGGCTCAGAACATTCTACTTTCATATGACATTACGGAGCTGAAAGCAATTGAATTGCAATGTCAACAACAGGAGTGTACCTATATCTAAGCACCCATCAATTCAAATTACTAAAATAATATTTACAGGCTCTAGACAACACATCCTTTGGAAATTGATATATCAAATACAAATATAAACCATATATTTATATGTATTGCATACATATTTGCTAGTTTTTCCTCAATCTTATCGACTGATCAAACAGTATTTTGATTCATGTTCCCATAACAAGTTACCAAGTGATATGATTCACCTCAAGAATGCCTTTGGGTCTCCCAGAATGCATCACATTGTTCTAGAGATAGCTTTTTGTTAAGAGCGGCAGCATCGTTTCAGCTATTGAACTACATCTATTCTATATGATCCTATCGTGGTTGTCCAATCCCGGACTGCGTTTCCAATACAGCAGTAACATTCGAAGGACAGCCTGATCCAGTCCCTTAATAGGTACAAGAGAAAACCAACAGAGGAGCAGACTTCAACAAACAGATGCACAAATACAGCCAACTGAGTGGTGGACACAAAGAGAATGGTTCCAGCTATCGGTTCGGTGTAAGTCGAAAAGGTTTAATAGTGGCTTAAGTGAGAATGGCAGCAGAATCAGATGGTTGGTTGAGTGTGGAAGAGCTCAGTCCACCTCCATCTCTCCAGACGGAGGCTTCGTCTGCTGACTGCCTTTGCTGTCGGCACCTTGCTGTGCTGCGGGGCCGTTATGTGCCCCGTTGTTTTGGTCTCCCTCTTCTACAGACTCCTCAGTTCTGGGTTTGGGTCGATTGAGGACAGGATTGCAAACATCCTCTAATTCCTGCATTCCAACACAAAACAGATGGATTAATGTTTATATAAATGACTTTTTATTAAATGATGCAGTAGGTTGGGAGTGTTGTCAGCCAGTACCACAATATGAGGATTCTTTATGAAAGAACCAGACACAACCTGACAGTAACACATTGAGACAGATAATATTTTGCACCACAACAAAAATATATAAATAAATTGTAGTTTGCTTCGTTAAAAACAAATCTCAAAATTGTAACCACATTTCAAAATAATTAAGCATATTTTCCCCACAAATTGTCATGTACCGTAATGTAAAAAAAAATCTAATTCCCACTACTTTAATGCAAAATATATACAACAAATATTTAATTTAATTATACTACAACATATAACTAGACAGAGTCTGTCAAAATAAAAGTCTTACTTATATACTGATATTTTAAGGATACTATAAAATTGAATTTGAAAACTTAACTTTAGTTTTGTTTTGAGAATTTATACATCAAGGTTGTATTTGTTTTGCTGCCTTTTATTTATGCAAATTTCAACAAAGAAGAAAAAAAACATTTTCCCCACAAATTTTCATTAAAATTAAAAAAATATATATATATATTTTAAAAATCTACTTCTCATTACTTTAATGCAAAAATATTTACACATATTAGAAAAATAAAGTAAAAGTACCCCACAAATTTTCATTACCATAATGTCAAATATCTCATGACTTAATGCAAAATATATACTGTAAATATTTTAATTAATTCATTGTTTTAAGTATTTATGCAATTTTTAAATAAAATCATGTTACACTTTTTGTCATGATTCAGAACAATGGCAAAAAAAAGACATAATCATCAGTCATAACAATAAAGAATTTTTGAATGCAAAGTGACTACCTGTCATGAAAATAATATATTTTTCTTTATGCAAAATATAATGTCCTTTTTTTTTAAAAGACGCTTGGACATGATTTTGTGGGATCCACTCTTATTCATTATTTATTTAAAAAAACTGGTGTGATCATTCTAATGACAGGGCAAAATGTAATTGCGACGTGCAGCTTGACTGTATTTTTACTGTAAAAGTGCACAAACCTGAATCTTCTGAATGATCTCTGCTACTTGGACTGCTGGGTCTTGAGCGACTGTGAGTTTGCTCTGGGCATTCATCTTTGCATTCATCCAGCCTAAAGCTTCACTCACACTCTTCTCAACAACACTCATCTCCTCAGCGCTCAAGTGCTGGAAGCGCTCGTCCTGCTGGTCAAACGGCAGACATGACCACAGCATTTAATGCATCTCAGCTCCCATTCATTTCAGTAAAATCATTTTCAGTGCTAAGCATTATATTATCTTTAAGTGCATCAATATTGATGACGATCATGAAGATGAATATGATCAATTGTAATTAATGTAAAATGTTCTTAAGAATAAATAAGCCAATCTGAACAATGCTAAATATTGCTGTTACAAACACAATTAATCTGACAAAGATGTCACCTTGTAATAACAACATAAATGACCAAAGAAACTGATACAAAGGCACATAAAAAGGTACATTAAATAACTTGTAGATGGTGAAAAAAGTGTAAGTTATCAAAGTAATTAGGTAGATCTGTGCAAAGGAGTAATCCCAAATAAAACCAATTAATGTCTATAAAAAAGGAGGTTGCACATCACTCCAAGGCTTATACAAACACAACAGGCAAGAACTGTGCTTTCTAGTTGCAAAAACAAAAGCTTTTTAAATCATTTTCTATTAACAGAACTATACAATATCAAAAAGCTACATTTGTATCCACTGTGCCATTAAGCATTACAGCTTACCTTCTGTTTATACACGTCCACCGCCTTCATAAAAAGCTGAATTTTCTTGCCTAGCTCATCGAACGCTCTGGGTCGACCCTCATGCTCTCTGTACCGCTCTTCAATAGGCTCACCAAACTTCTACAAAAGACAAAGACAACATCCTGCTGTAACACATATTTCATGCAAATGAGTGTTTCATTTGACGAACTGACCCAAAAGAAGTACACTTTAGCATACTTTAAAAAAAGTTAACTTGTTACAGACTAGGGCCGCACAATTAATCGAATTTCTAATCGTAATTACAATCACAGATGACACAATTACGTGACTGTTCTAAGGCGCAATTACAAGAAAAAAAGTCCACTTACATTATTCTGCATGCTTAAGATGTGTGTTTTTTCTTTCTGCAGGTTATCTTAAAGGACTTTTGTCCATTGTTTTAATTTTAGTTTTAGTATAACATTATAATACCATGCATATTTTTACTTTTTTTAGTTAAAAAAAGAAACCAAAGCAATGTATAGCTGACATCAATCAATGGTATACAACTATTCAAAACATCATTCATTCAATATAAATTGTGCTAATCATATTTAATCACAATTACAATTTCAAGGGAATAATCAACAATTATGATTTTTGCCATAATCGTGCAGCCCTATTACAGACTACTTTTTTCAAGACTAGTGTAATTTTAAAGGCACAATAAGTAATTTTCACCGCTAGAGGGCGTGCATTCAAAATAAACCGAGACAAAGGCATAGTTTGATGATGCCGTGACTGAGTGTGGAATCATGGGAGTTGTGGTCTTCATCCCCACAGCCGATGCAATCCGACGGGACTCGGGCAGAAATCATGTTCATGGATGAGCTAATGATTTATTAACGTAGTAGAATGAAGCAGGGTGAGGCTGAAAGCCGTCGAAGCGAAACGCGTGACGCAGCGTGATTCTCGTAGCTTCGTAAAATTACGGTTGAACCCCTGATGTCACATGGATTATTTTACCGATCTCCTTGCTATGTTTCTGGACCTTGATCATGGTAATTACATTGCTGTCTATGGGAGAGTCAAAGAGCTCTCAGAATTCATCAAAAATATCTTAATTTGTGTTACGAAGATGAACGAAGGTCTTACGGGTTTAGAACGACATGAGGGTGAGCAATTAATGACAGAATTTTCATTTTTGGGTGAACTAACCCTTTAAGTGCAAAACGAATGTGAGATATTCATACACTTAACTGAATGTTAATTGCAATTAAATAAAAATGTATTGTAGTATAAGAAACTGTCATGAAAGTTTACTCTCTTTACAAACACTTATATGAAGTATATGTTCTGCAGGTACTGTTTTTGAAGATATACTTTCAAGATACAAGTGCATATTCACTTGCAATTAAAAATGTATTTTTTTAAGCTCCAGAGATGAAAACTGAATCACAGAATTAATAAATGAGATAAATCATGCAGAGAGAAAAATAAAATAATAATATAACTTAATGTATAAATAGTGCAAAATGTCACAATTGTAATAAACATGCATGACCCGAACACTAAAGCACCTACTTTGAGTTCAGACAGTTTGTCCTGATAGATTTCTTTCTCCTGGTCTTCTCCTTCTTCATACAGCCAGTTCTCTGTGTCCTCAAGCATTATGGTGAGTCGGTTACTTTCCTGCAAAGGAAGAACAGCAACACACATACATAGTAAGTCTTATCTGAGCTTCATTTTGGTAGCTGAGAATTTATAATGTTCTGTTCCAGGTATAAAATGATTTGAGATTTTGTGAACTGCAGAACTGGGGTAGATTATACAGAAAACAAAGCATAAGCGCCCTAGTGTCTTGACTGAGAACAACAGCTCCACATAACAAAGAGATTATGTGCTCACATCTTCAGTGACATATCTCTCATAGATGCCACACAGTTTGTCTCGCAGGTCGTAAACATACTCCTCCACAGCATTTTTAGCATCGTTTCTCTCCTTCTCCAGCTTGTCCTGTATGATCATTATTTTCTGGAAGAGAGAATGCAGTGAATATATATTTACAAACTGGATCATTGTAGCTTTTCACCCTAAGTCACAAAAATTCTCAAACACTATAACTATCCAGGGTCACACTTTATTTTACAGTGTCCTTGTTGCATATTACATGTAGTATAGTAATAACAGTAAATTATGCATAATTACATGCAACTAACACTAAATCAAACCCTAATCCTAACTCTACAGTAAGTAAATTTTTTAACTAATATTACTCAGTATTTAGCTTATACAAGCAAAATTAAAATAAGCTATAACCTTATTCAGATTATAAATGAGACATCAAACATACCCTTATGAAAAATAACTGTGCTCAACTGTACTGAATGTGCATTTGTAGTGTACTTCAAATCATAAAAGTATATTTTTTTTAAACTGTACTTGCGAGATTACACTTTCATCACTATCTGTCTTGAGAACATTTTTAGAAAATGGACTTTGTTATAATAATACTTTAATTATAATTTAACTGTAGTGTTATTCAATATTACATTTAAAGTCAATACATTTTAAATGTTCTAAATTGCAATTTCATAATTACAAATGTGTATATGCAATATGTTATGAAACCTTATCAATATCTGTCAGTTTTGGACTAGGTGACATTAGACAAATGTAGTTTTTAATAAAAATGACAAAGACAAACATTTTCTGCTTTGGAATCACAAGCACAGATGAATTGTGCACAAAAAGACCAAGAACGTACAGTATTAAGAAATTTTGTCAATTCATGATTTTTTGTTGACTAACAAAAATACAATAGCATAATGCTGTAATGCCAAAATTCAGCCTTGATTAAAGAGTTTTAACGTGTGAGATTACACAGCATTTGTTTTTTTAAAGCTAAAGGATGAATTAGTAAGTGTAGGACATGACTCTAATGCCTAGAGCAGTGCTGTCGCTTCACTGGCGAAATGATCTACTAATATCTTTTCCCTGAGGTCTGAATTGAGCTCTGTCATGGATATTTAGGGCAAACGCTAAATCCCTCATATGAGTTTAGCAACACGCACAGTACAAGATACAGTTGGTTCAGCTGGCAAGTGTTATAAACAGTAGCTACCAAGAGACAGATATAGTGAGTACATATAAACAAAATGAATTCAGCCTAAAGTGCAGAAAATGGGGCACCAATTTGAGATGAGAATCAAAAATGCACAGGGTGGTAAAAGAGAGCTGCTTTGAGCTGAGCTGAGTTAAATAAACTGCAACACTCCACATGTTCTCCAGGGAACTGAGGCAGACTGAAAGTGAATTATGACTTACTTCATATTCAACAAAGTTGTTGAGCACATCTCGATCCAGCTGTCGGGTGGTGTTGGTCAAAATGGGCAGATCAACACTCTTCACTTTTGACTTGGCTTTGCTACTGCTTGCACCTTGATCTTGTTTATCACCATCCTTTAAGAAAATAAGAAAATTTAAAAGATAATATACACAATTATCAAGAAACACGCAGACAGACAGATAGACAGACAGACAGACAGACAGACAGATAGATAGATAGATAGATAGATAGATAGATAGACAGACAGACAGACAGACAGACAGATAGATAGATAGATAGATAGATAGATAGATAGACAGACAGACAGACAGACAGACAGA
>NW_015655640.1:27251-30302 GCF_001515625.1 Sinocyclocheilus rhinocerous | reverse complement strand
AGATAGATACATAGATAGATAGATAGATAGATAGACAGACGGAAAGACGGACGGACGGACGGACGGACGGACGGATAGATGGATAGATGGATAGATGGATAGATAGATAGATAGACACACAGACGGATAGATAGATAGATAGATAGATAGACACACAGACGGATAGATAGATAGATAGATAGATAGATAGATAGACTCATTTTCAGCCCTGGAGTTTCATGCCTTAGACCCACTTTGTTTTGTTTTTGTTTGTTTGTTTTTTACTGGCCTTTTCAGTGCCTTTGTGCTTTCTATTATGCATTTTTTATCTATTATTTTTTGCTCGCATATCTCCAACAATTAGTTTTTTTTTTTTTGAGCAAGGTTCCGCTGTCAAGGGAGTCAAAAGATAATTACGTCATCATTGCCAATTAACATAAGAAATGGAAAATAAGGGACAATAGATATCCTCCCGGTGCTGATAGACAGACAGACAGACAGACAGACAGACAGACAGATAGATAGATAGATAGATAGATAGCAATAAACAGCATGTGAGAATTTATTTGTATATATTTTCAAGGTAAATTGTACCTTACTACCAGAGTTATTCATCTTTTCCTCTTCAGAGGGCTGTTCTCCTTGGCCTTCCTGGTCCACCTGCATTTTATTCTATTAACAAAAGCGTAAACACAGCATGAGTGATCTGATCCTGCAGCTTCACTGTCCACAAAATCATTTTTAAAAGCACACAGTGCTGAATATATTTGCTTGTTTTGAATATTCTTCATAAACGAGGACCATTGAACAGCTAGGGCTGAGAGCCATAGAAATCGCTGCAATACAGACATCCTTCTGTCGCATTCACAAAACAAACAAATAAGGTATTCTGAGGTATTCTGCTTTAAAACATCTTTAACTTGGCTTCATGTATTATGTATTATTAGTTTGTGTAGCCTTGTGCAATAATATGTATTGTATTGCATACTTGAATACTACATACTGATCCATTTACTAGTGTTTGATACATTTACTTTCAGTAAGTTTTTGAAATTAGTACTTTTTCTAATTTCTAATTCTTATTTATTCCACAAGGATGAATTAAATTGATCAAAAGTGACAGTAAGGACATTTATAATGCTGCAAAAGATTTCAAATAAATGCTGTACATTTCAGTTTTACCTAAAAATATTGATAATAACATTGATAATACTGTTTATATAATTAGAATTATTTCCACAACAATAACAATAACATTATATAAATAATAATTCAGCTTTGCCGTCACAGGAATAAATTCGATTTATACAGTTTTATAAAATTATCTATACAGTTATTTTAAATTGTAATAATATTCCTCAATATTACTGTTTTTACTGTCTTTTTGATAAAAAAAAAAATGCAACCTTGATGAGCCTAAGGTGCTTTCAAAAACATTAAAAATCAATACCAACCAATATTTTAAATGGTAGTGTATTAGATTTCTTTCTAAATATATACACAATCTGTTATTTGGGAACATTGATTTTAGGCTTCTCATAAAAAAAATCCAAATGCTTGAAACTACTTTTTAGACAAATATAAATGATGCCTACATGCGTTACATCTTGCATTACTTTAATACAGTGCACAGTACTGATTGATTGATTGGTGTTGTAATTGTACCTGACCAGAAACTTACCTTCCAGCATATTAAGATATTTTAGATTTTGGCCTAATTTAAAAACTGCTTTGCCAAATTACAGCTGTTGATGGCATGTCAGAACCCAGGGAAGCTAATTAAAGTAACCCCTAACGTAAGAATGACAGTCCTCCTCTTCTAGGACAGAGGTGTCATTTTCAGTGCCAAACGCAGTGAGCTTAAATTAGTGACAAAGAGCAAAAACACTCTTCTGGTTAGAACCCCAATGCTGTGCCTGTGTATCTACTCATGTTTCAAGAAACAAAGAAAGTCATTCAGGTTTGGAACAACAAGAAGATGAGAAAAATGATGACAAAATTAGCATTTTTGGTTGAACTAATCATTCAAATATTTCTCTTGACAGTCTCGTCGTCAATGGAATGGCAAAATTCTACAAAATCAGAATTAGATTCATTTTAAATTAAACTTCTTTATCTAAAGAATGAATACATTTTGCCAATCAGTGTCTCCTACCTGTTCCTCAGGCCTGCCCTCATTCTGTACAGTCGGTTCTGTGTCCATCTGCACATCCTCTGCCTCTCCTTTCTGCTTCTCTATCAGAGAGGCACTGGACACGCTGAAGATGCCGTGCATGTTCACACGCACTTTCACCTTGACCTTTGAACTGTCCCCATCAAGCTGCGGCATGACATTCTGTATGGTGAAGCGGCCTGACCGCAAGAGGAAAAGCATGCTAATCAGAATCAGAATCAGACAGTAATACTTTTAGCACTTTCTTTCAATCGATCCACATGCAAAAATGCCACCAAAATGAACAAAAATGCCCCAAAATTGTCCCTGCACAATTAAACTAAATCTATTACGATGGTCGTGATTAAAGTGAAATGTGAAAATGAATGAAAAGTGTCAAAAAAAATCCTATTTATACAGAAAATAAGTAGTTTTCCTTCACTTTAAATTGTACGCAAAACTCTGTAAAAATTACTAACAATGTCTATAAAATAAACAATTTGGCTGTTATTTAAGTATTATCGACACATTACAGTAATTCTCATTTTTTATACAGAAAAATACTGTATTATTTATAGCGTATTTTTCTTAAATTACATAGAAATGTATATAGAATTACAAAAATAATGCGATAATATTAACTAAATAATATAAGCCATACAAAATGGCCAAACAAAACATGTAAAATTAAAGGAGACATATTATGCCCCTTTTTACAATATGTAATATAAGTCTCTGGTGTCCCCAGAATGTGTCTATGAAGTTTCAGCTCAAAATACTAAATACAAAATATAATTTTGAAAATGCCTATTTTGAGTGGAAGCAGAAACATGCTGTTTTTCGGGCCTGTTTCTTTAAATGCAAATGAGCTGCTGCTCCACGCCCCCTTTTCCAGAATAGAGCTGCGCCATTACAGCTCG
>NW_015655640.1:23076-26888 GCF_001515625.1 Sinocyclocheilus rhinocerous | reverse complement strand
AATATTGGTTTTGCTTTGTTTCACAGAACTAATTGTTGCCTGGGTTGCGTACGTATATGTGGGGCGGAGCTATCAAAATAGGGGCAAGACCCTTTTGGGGTAGGGGCGTGTTTGTTTTGGTGATTTCAAATATCAACATTGGCTACCAGAAATCACTTACTCTGCCTTTAAGTGAAATATCCTAATTTAAATAAAGTGCAAAACCTTTACAGAAATTTTTATTAAATGTTTTATTTTATTTTACAGGTATTTCCTAAACAAACAAACACCTTCACTTAAAAAAGAATGGAAATAGGTTTGGGGAAAATATTGCCCCATAAAGGAAAAGTTCATTTCTGACCCTGCCATATGGGGAGTGTATTAGGCCCTCACACACTGACATACATTACACTCAGTATGAAGAGGGTGTATGATGTGAAGGGAATTAGAGCTTTGGGGACGTCATGTCTCAGTCCTAATTACCTGGCTGGTAGGTGTATTTTGACACCTGTGACACTCCCCTGAGATTAGGCCTGACCCTAACCCACTTCAGTTAGTGTGTTAAAGATATAACAGGTGCTCGGACACAATGGATCACAATGCTGAGGGCATTCTTAATCAAATGAGGCCATGAACGACTATTTAAGGGTCCCCTGGGCTTCGCACCAGAGTTATTAGTTCTCATTTTGGTCGTAAATTAGGCTAGAGCTGACTAAAACTCAAAGTCAATCATTCCATACTGATTCCTATAGAAGTTTAAATAAAGTGTGGTTTAAGAATGCCATTACAGAATGTAATCAACATGATACTGAAGATGCCACACAATAATACACACCTATTCTGCTATCCGGATAGGGCAGCTCATGTGGAGAACTATAGAATGCTTCCAGGTCAAAAGGTTCCTTCTTGTGGAAGGTGATGGCTTTGGAGAAAGGTGCTGCATGGTTCTTACTGTACACCTCACATTCCCTGAAGACAAGAAAGGTTTTCATTCTTAGAGTCACAATGAAATGAAAAATAACAGTTTGTATTTCTTTTGTGGAATATTTATGATCAATGATTTTTCATTTTATTTATAATTCATGTGCCCTCATAATCTTTAATCATAATCTTTAATCAGACAAGTTTCAATATCACCCCCAAGCAACCTGTCACTCACATGTGCAACAGTTGCAGCAATTAGCAAACAAAAATGATGTACCAATGATTTCCTTTTTTCCTTATTTGTTTCATTTCTATTTTAATTGTTAGTAGTAGGGATGCACGATATATTTGGCCACCATATCGGTATCGGCCGATAAATGTTAATTTTAATGTTATCGTCATCGAACCGATAAGAACATTTTGCCGATATATTAAAGCCAATAAATAATACATTATTTCCTGCAGAGACACTTCAGATGCGCACTGTTCGCCATGATGGTTTTTAATTGCTTGAAATATTATTGGAATCACTTCGCCTGATTTGACCCATAAGAATACATTTTGATGGTATAAATTAATGTATTAATTCAGTGATGATTTTTTTTTTTACTTAAATTTTTAGGTTACTATTTTTTCAGTGTACATAATACATATCACTGCAAAAAAAAAAAAATTGCTTAATAATCTATCATATTTGTAGAGTTGACAGTTCATGTCAAAAACACATCCCACACATTTACATTTGAAAATTGGGCATGTGACGCTTGCTATTAAAAATAGGTTAATAGATGGATACATTTATTGTTAAGATTTATATAATATAAGATATATAAATTACCCCAGCTATGCAAATAAATACACTATATATTTTTAATTTCCCGACTAAAATGTAAGTAATGCTACCACACTGCTGAATTGTTTCATTGCTACTGTACGTGGCTGCTTTCCAGTGGTTTTCAGAACATTACTATGCATTTGCTAGGATGATATGGTTGGTTGCTAGGTGCTTGCCTGTTGGTCTGTATTATTTTCTCATGCCTAGATGGCTTGGGTCCCTTCTGCCATGTAAGTCTTTTTATGGCCCACCAGGTGCAAATCAAATTGTGATTGCCAAGAAATGTAATATCACACCTCTCCGCACTAAGCCGCATGATTGGATGCATCATTCACTGAAACTAGTTATTTGCTGATTCTTGAGGTTGGTGGTTTGTTCAAAGCCTGAACTTTAAGTTATGCTTTGCTTAGTGAGCACAACAAATAATCACATTGTAAAGAGAATTATTGGGACACAATATGCTTAATTCAGATACCTGCACTGGATTCAAACAGTATAAGGGTTTAAATGTGAAGGCTCTTACCCGACACTTTCATCTGTCGGAGACTTCCAGCGAAGAGTAATCGGGAAGGGAACTGCGTCTGTAATGGAGAACTCTCGGACTTTGAAGGCTGGAGACAGGATTGCACACTTACCACACACACACACGCACATACACACAAAAAAATAAACATTTATGATATACAAGCAAATGCAGTTACATAAGCTGTCTAAATAGGGTATTAGTGTACGGAATTAGAGACAGCGTTGCATGGTAATCCATGCATGCATCACACAGATTTCATCTTGTTTCTACACCTCTCCCACAGAATCCTCAGACTCCCCAGGGAACTGGCACAAGTATTGTTCAACTGTTCTGTATCACACTCTCACACCTCTGCTGTTTCTGTGCTGACATCTATAATGCCTGTTATCAAGGCCATTTTAAGTCCTATTGATGGATTTGTTCAGATTATGGTCTTTTTTAATAGGGCTTTATGAATTTTATGTCTTTAAAAGAGACCTATTATGCCCCTTTTAACAATATGTAACATGAGTCTCAGGTGTCCTCAGAATGTGTCTGTGAAATTTCAGCTCAAAATACCCCACAGATCATTTATTATATTATTTTGAAAAATGCCTATTTTGAGTGGAAGCAGAACACTGTTTTCATGCATGTCTCTTTAAATGCAAATGAACTGCTGCTCCCCGCCCCCTTTTCCAGAATAGCGCTGTGCCTTTACAGCCCGTTCCTCAGATACTCTGCTAAAAAAACATCTGTTTGGTTTTGATTATCATGTCATGCTGAAATCATGTGTTTTAAATGGTTAGTTCACCCAAAAGTGAAAATTCTGTCATTAATTACTCACCCTCATGTCATTCCAAACCCGTAAGACCTTCGTTCATCTTCGGAACACAAATTAAGATATTTTGATCAAATCTGAGAGCTCTCTGACCCTGATGACCCTCCGATTTTATCAAAAATATCTTAATTTGTGTTCCGAAGATGAACAAAGGTCTTGCGGGTTTGGAATGACATGAGGGTGAGTAATTAATGACAGAATTTTCATTTCTGGGTGAACTTAACCCTTTAAAGCCATATTAGTTTAAACTACTGATATATGGTTTTCTGAGCGCACACATCTGAAGCCCGCGCACAGAAAGCGGCTGTCACACGGAATGTGAGTTCTCTTTTATGTCTTATTGCACTTAAACTGTCAAATACACACAAGTTAATGTTAAAAACACACACAAGTAACAAAAACTGTCGGTTATGTCTGTGAAGGTAAGCACCTGGGAAAGAAATTGTATGTTTATATTAGATCTGTATGGCAGCAGCGTAATATACAGTAAATAAATCAATAAGGCTGGGACTCTAAATGTGACCCTGGACCACAAAACCAGTCTTAAGTCGCTGGGGTATATTTGTAGCAATAGCCAAAAATACATTGTATGCGTCAAAATGATTGATTTTTCTTTTATGCCAAAAATCATTAGGACATTAAGTAAAGATCATGTTCCATAAAGATATTTTGTAAATTTCCTACTGTAAATATATCAAAACTTAATTTTTGATTAGTAACATGCATTGCTA
>NW_015655640.1:980-14111 GCF_001515625.1 Sinocyclocheilus rhinocerous | reverse complement strand
AAAATATCTTAATTTGTGTTCCGAAGATGAACAAAGGTCTTGCGGGTTTGGAATGACATGAGGGTGAGTAATTAATGACAGAATTTTCATTTCTGGGTGAACTTAACCCTTTAAAGCCATATTAGTTTAAACTACTGATATATGGTTTTCTGAGCGCACACATCTGAAGCCCGCGCACAGAAAGCGGCTGTCACACGGAATGTTTTATGTCTTTTATGTCTTATTGCACTTAAACTGTCAAATACACACAAGTTAATGTTAAAAACACACACAAACTGTCGGAACTGTCGGTTATGTCTGTGAAGGTAAGCACCTGGGAAAGAAATTGTATGTTTATATTAGATCTGTATGGCAGCAGCGTAATATACAGTAAATAAATCAATAAGGCTGGGACTCTAAATGTGACCCTGGACCACAAAACCAGTCTTAAGTCGCTGGGGTATATTTGTAGCAATAGCCAAAAATACATTGTATGCGTCAAAATGATTCAAAATTATACATTTTTCTTTTATGCCAAAAATCTTTAGGATATTAAGTAAAGATCATGTTCCATGAAGGTATTTTGTAAATTTCCTACTGTAAATATATCAAAATTTAATTTGTTATTAGTAATATGCATTGCTAAGAACTTCATTTGGACAACTTTAAAGGTGATTTTCACAGTATTTTGATTTTTTTGCACTCTCAGATTCCAGATTTTCAAATAGTTGTATCTCGGCCAAATATTGTCCTACCATAACAAACCATACATCAATGAAAAGCTGCTTTGAGATAAATTTTCATAAAATTGACCCTTATGACTGGTTTTGTGGTCCAGGGTCACAAATGGTGTTCTGTAATCATCTGTGCAGCCAACATGCAACATGCATGCAACAACTCAACTGTGCATGCTCGAACTGTGCATGATGCTTTGCTCGAACGTTCACCATGGCGTTAAAACTCGTACACCGTTGTTGCTTGCGAAAACCCAATGACGGCGCAGTGGGTGGAAACTTGCAGATTAAGGGGCGGTAATATTATAATAAGATCCCCTTTCTACATCTACATCTTCTACAAGTTTGCAGAGAAAGGCTTACCAAAAACAAATTACTGGGTTGTTCTTTTTCATGTTTTCTGGGTTGGTGGATGCACTAGGGACCCGATTAAAGCACTTAAACACTGAAAAAGTCAGATTTTCACGATATGTCACCTTTAAGAGTCTGTTTTACCTGTAACGCACATCCGCGTGCTACAGCCTCGTCTGCATTCAGTGTGGTGCTGATGTCTTTACCGAAGAACTTTGAGATTCTCTCCTTTATGGCCGGGATTCTGGTGGCTCCGCCCACCACCTCAGTGGCATAGATCTCGTCTCTGCTAAGCTCTGTACCAGGACGAATGCAAATTAGCAATGGATTTAAATTGTACATCTGTGGTGACTGATTCATTGGTGAACTGGGCCATCGGCTGCTGCTTACTTGTTTGTTCCATGACCGATTTCAACGGCGCCTCCACTCTCATCAAGAGATGAGCACACATCTCTTCAAACTGAGGCCTGTGTCCAATCAGAATGACATGTTTCTGCTCAAATCATCAATCCAACTATTTTCTATTAAGCCTGAAATTATTAATTTGCATATATTTCATTTCCCAACACTTTGCACCTACTTACAACAGCCAATAACATTTCTAGTATTTACAAAAGATGTTATGTGAACGTTGAGGTAAAAGTACTTCAGTAGTCTAAACTCTAAACTCTAAATTCAAAAATAATTGAATTACCTGTTCATTTTCCCATGGACATCAATGTCATTCATGAAGCACTCGATGTTGAGAGGGAGATCAGAAGAGTTTGCACTCATGAGTTTCTTCAGTTTCTCACACTCCTGATAGAGCCTTAGAAGAGCTCTTGGGTTGTCTTTAACATTGAGTTTGAAACGGTTTTTAAAGTCTTCGCAGAAATATTCCACAAGCATTTCATCAAAGTTGAGTCCTCCCAAATATGGGTCAAATGCTGTAGCCAACACCTGAAAGAAAGATAATACCTTTGATAACAGCTTTGTGAAGGATTAAACATAATTCTTTGAAGTAAACATAAAAAGATATGAATAACACAGACCTTCAATTTTCCCTTGTTAAAGGAAGCAATGGAGACTTGATAAGATGAGTGCCCAATGTCAACAAACACAACATTACGGGGTTTCTCCTCTGGGTTTGGCAAGTCCTGTTTATAGATGCCGTAGGCCAAGGCCACTGCAACAAGAATAGCAAAAAATAACAACTTATGGACTCTAATAATCGACAGAGGTGAGAGTACTTCTAAAAGTAATTCGTCAAAATATCCAGTTAACGTTTTAAACAATAATTCTGTAAATCTATGGTACTATTAACATCAATGGAAGCCATATAAAGGACTTCACGTGGTCATTATTAAAAAAAAAAAAACAGGGAACAAATTAGCACAACGTCGCCACGATTTAACAATTACAATAAGGGGCCATGATTTAAATAAAACAAGGGAACAAAGTAGAACTACTGGTCACTTTGTTCTAATTCGTTACCTTTTTGGTTAAATTGCTGTGGTTAAGTGGCTTTTGGTTAAATTTCACTAAACGAGTGAATTAATAAAACATGGTCACAAATGAATGGATTCTTATGCTGTGTTCCATTTGTATTCGGAAGTTGGAAATTCCGAGTTCCCAGTAGGAACTTTTTAAATGGAACACGCTCCCAAGCCAAGAGTTCCGACTCGGAATCTTGGAGGAATCGCAACAACTCCAACTTCAGAATCCAATATGTCTGTTCAGTGCATCAACAGAAGAGAAACAGTAGTAATATATTGTTTATTAACACTTATGTTAGGCGGTGTCTCAATAAACTCAGTGGTGCACACACAGTACTATCCAACCTCTATTTGTGGACATGATACTATGGCATTATCTGTGCAAAATACCACTTTTAATGTATTTTTAATCGACAAGTATTGCTAACAATGGACGCATCCGTCTTGGTTTTCTGACTTCTCTACTGGAACACGGTCTACTTGGGCGCGGCGTGATTCTTTTGATTAAGAATTTGTGGCCACAATTACTATTTTTTCCTTTTTATGATAATTTTTTACTTTTTTATGATAATAACCAGCTGATACATTATTCCTTACTAACTTTGGCTGGTTTCAAACTACTGAGTTACTATGAACATTAAAGGGGTCATATGATGCTTTTTTAAAGATCATTATTTTGTGTATTTGGTGTAACAGAATATGTTGACATGCTTTAATGTTCAAAAAACACATTATTTTTCAAATACTGTACATTATTGTAGGTCCTCTATGCCCCGCCTCTCTCAAACGCTTCGTTTTCTACAAAGCCCCCTCCTTTGACAAGCGCAGTCCGCTCTGATTGGCCAGCTGACCCAGTGCACTGTGATTGGCCGAACACCACAAGCACCTGTCGGAAATGTAACGCCCCTTACCATAATCACGAGCATCAACTTTCAAAGTAAATATCAAGACAGTTAATAGTGTATATATATATATATATATATACACACACACACACATACAGTATCTCTCTCTCTCTATATATATATATATATATATATATACGTATATATATACGTATATGATATATATTATTATTATAATTTAGATAATATAACATTTATTTAAATGATTATATTATTATTATTATTTATTTATTTATTTCAGACCCTTAGGTCTATATCACAAAAGTAAAAGTAAAAATAAGATTACATATAAACATACAAACAATGTATGTGTCACAGTTATGGACTGTTTTTTGTGTTTTCTCCCTCTGTGCCCATATTTGGTTATGTTCCTGTTCTCGTTTTGTCATTATTAGTTGATCCTCCTCACCTGTCTGTCCCTTGTTAGCACCCATATATAAGTTGTATTCAGTTCAGTGTTTGTTTGTCCGGTCTCGTCTGTATTACCCTTATGTGGATTATTAAAGACTGTTTACCTTCATCCGCTTCTTCTTCGTGCTTCTCTCCCGCACCACACCATGACAGAAGACTGGACCCAGAAAAGCATAGTGGCGTGTTCCCCTCGTTTTATTTTCTGTTTTGAAAGTTTTTCTTTTCTTGTCATGAATGACCCGGTCTGCTTCCTCATGCTGGAGCAGAGGAACCTTTCCGTCGAGGATCATACGAGACTATTCGTGGAAATCGCCAACCTTACCCACTACCCGGACTACTGCCTCTGCACTTTCTACAAGACCAGCCTGAATGACGAGTGCAGAGCGCGGTTGTCCATAGATGGTCCTCGGGGGAATTTCGCCACTTTTGTGGAGTGGGTGCAGGTGTCCTGTGGATCGCCGTTGACTGTGGACATCGCGGACGATGACACCAGGTGCCAAAGCCTGAGCCCACCACAGACGGAGAGCCAGAGCCCGCCGCGACTGACGAGCCATCGCCAAAGAGAGTGACAGAGCTGAGGATAGCCCTGGAGCCAGAGCCATATGACGACTGACCAGGTGCGAGAGCCGGCAACTGAGCATGCGCCGGTGGATGAAGCAAGGAAGCACAAAGGCCTGGTGAAGAGCTACGCCCACTGCACCACCACTGAGGGTGAGCTGCAGCAAGATTCTGGGGATTTAATAAACTTTGATTTGGATTTATATGTAGACATGCCCATTCTTCCCCCGCCATTTTATGAACTATCTATCTGTCCTGTTGCGACCACGGAGGTCTTTCCCCTGTCTGCTGTGCTCCCGATGTTGGAAGTTGCAATCTGGTGTATGTCGGCAGCACACACCATCCCTGAAAACCCTGGCACTCACAAATCACCCACCACCCTCCCTCACCTGCCTCCTCCTATCACCTCAGTACTGCCATCTTCTGCCCCTTTGCCGCTTCTGCCTGCCTCTGGCTCCGCCTTGGTCACCTCGTTCCTCTGTCGCTCCGGCTCCACCGCGGCCTTCCGGATCCCCACCTCCGCCATCTGCTCCGCCTTGGCCCTCTGGATCCTCCCTGTTGCCCTGGCTCATTGGCTCTCCGTCTTTGGCTCCTCCTCAACCTGCTCCACGGTGCACGCACCACACCGTGACAGTATGTTTGTATGTAATCTTATTTTTACAACAAATACTATTTTAAAAACATACAAACTTGAATTCCAATGCTTCCAGTACGAGGAATACCTTGTGTCACTTAATGTGGGATCATTTAAGACCATTATGATTGTATTTCTTGAATCGCATAATCGACACACAAAACTTATACATATAATTCCCTGACACAGCATGCAAAGTAGGAACATCACTAGATACAAATATTTGGCTTGCACTTATCCACCTTGGGAGCTTAAAGGGGTCATGTGATGCTTTTTTAAAGATCATTATTTTGTGTATTTGGTGTAACAGAATATGTTGACATGCTTTAATGTTCAAAAAACACATTATTTTTCAAATACTGTACATTATTGTAGGTCCTCTATGCCCCGCCTCTCTCAAACGCTTCGTTTTCTACAAAGTCCCTCCTTCCGACAAGCGCAGTCTGCTCTGATTGGCCAGCTGACCCAGTGCATTGTGATTGGCTGAACACCGCAAGCACTCGTCGGAAATGTAACGCCCCTTACCATAATCGCGAGCTTCATCTTTCAAAAAGACAGTAAAGACAGTAAATAATGTCATTAGTTTTACCATCAGTTCAAGCCCAAAAGGGGAACAGAGTCACACAGTGATCACAGTGACGAAGCTGGTATGTGTTTGCAGTACACAAGCCACGGTTAAGACAGCTGACTCCACTGTGATGTGACACTGTCTCTCTCTCTCTCTCTCTCTCACACACACACACACACACACTCCGCATTACCTCCTCTCCTAGGTTCACGAAACGGTCGTCCATAAAATGCATTGCTGTTCTGTTGTAAGTAATCTTAAAGATTCCTAAATGCATCTTCTTTCGGAAGGCCAAATAAAGTGCTTTTGCTTTCGTTTAGAAACACACAGCGTCTCCCTGACATGGTTGCTTCAACACTAACTGCGGTTACTGACACCATGCCTTCTTTCTTTGCGTGCACATTTGCGGCGGGATTATGCAAATATTTCCACATAGTGGGGTAGATATGTGGGGGCGTGTTAGAATGAGCCGTTTTAGGGGGGCGTGGCAGAGTCTTAACTTTGATAAAGAATATCTCTTTGGTTTTGAGACTTTAGTCTTTGCAACTTCAGGGATCTTATCTATGCACAATCAGCTTGTAACACTCCAAAGAGAAAGGAAAACTTGAAATCGCATCATATGACCCCTTTAAATAGCCTATTTATGATGACTTATTTTCTGTAGTAGCTAATATCCTGCTTGAAATTGTTGGCATGAAATGGCTGAAGGAGAAGTTAGAAGTAAAAAACACTCTACACAGTTATTAAAACCACTTGTGCATAACACAAACAACTGTTTAGTTACCCAACAGGGAACACTAGCCAACAGCATTATTACTGCAAACAGTTACTATGTCAAAGATGTTGAACATGACTAAGAAAACATCATTACACAAGGGAAGGAAATTGTAATCACTTGATTCATGAATCATGTTTTTGTCAGTCATCACACATTCATTTTGCTTCCGCAACACTCTCACACATTCAGCTAGATAAGGGGATTGGCAACCTAAAAAGGGCTAATTATTGTCATGACAGCAATAACGAGAGAGAGAGAGAGAGTATGTATTCATATTATATATAATGTGTATGCATTTTATTTAGTCATTAAGAGTTAATATCATGTTGAAATCTCTAACACATGTAGAATATGCAAATCAACTTTTACAGTAAATCTGCATAATAGGCATGCAGCCTGTTTTATGTAGTTAAAAATTAGATTTGTGTAGTTCGTTTTTCAACAACATGCAAACTGTAAAAAGTGGTACCTCGCATTTGTTACCCTAAAGGGATAGCTCACCCAAAAATGAACGTTTGCTGTTAATTTACTCACCCTCAGCTCACCTTTTTACATAAACCATGAAAACTTTTATTTCGCCCCTTCATTTAAGCTCTCGGTTCATGCATGCTCGTATAAGCAGCTTGTCTTTGGCCCAAGTCTGAACTGTTTCCTCAGTTCTGTTACTGTTGGAGGAACTGAAGCACTGAATGAGTTGGCAAAAACCGGCATCATAGGACCATATTATTTTGGTATTTTGGCTCATTTTGAGTCACAGTGACTGTCGGAAAACATCCGAAAGTGAGCTTTGATTGAGTAACTTGTAGATCTATGCTGCTTTCAGAAGGTTCTGTCTGATTTGGTGAACTGGTTCAACTAGAACAAGTTCAAAAAAATGTTTTTTTTTCACAAACCGGACATCTGAGGCTTTGGATTTCAAGTAATTATGTTGTAAATAATGTTCTGTTTCTTGAACAGACTGATCATTTTGCTTCATAAGACCTTAATATATTGTCACAAGCCGCAGGTATTAATTTTATGTTTCCTGTATATGATTTTTTTTATTTTTTTTGACTCTCACGTGATGGTAGCCATTGACTTGCATTTAAGGATCACCAAGGACCACAGTTTCAGCTAAAAATCTTCTTTCTACTAAAGAAAAAAGTCACCTACGTTTAAATTAACAGCAAATTTTCATTTTTGGGCGAACTATCGCTTTAAAGAGCTATTTCTACCTAATTTAATGCATAAACTGTCACAGTGTCTGGTTGTGGTGACCTGGACTGGCCACTTGAGGTCGCTCTCCTGTTTCTTTGTTTTATGTGTTCAACTCCAATTCCCATAGTCCCTTGCTTGTCATTCTGTCTGATCATGAGCACCTGGTTATCAGTTCCGATCATTTTCACCTGTTAGTCATTTACTCTTTATCCCATCTATATATACCATGCTCACTCTGTCTGTCATTGCGGCTATATTGTATTTGTCATTCCCTTGTCTGTTCTTCGATGCTGTTCATAGTTCACAGTGTTATCTGTTCCTTGTGTTGGATTACCTTTTTGCCACGTTTTCATTTCTGTTTTTGATTATTTGTTACTTTCAATAAACTGCACTTGGAACTTACCTTGTCTCTCCTGGCATTCCGTGACATAAACATTAGTTCTGTTGGTATAAATCAATGTATTTAGGTTGACTCATGGATGTTAAATAATATTTTTTTATAAAACCAGTTAATTTGGATGCTACCATTTTTAGGTTATCTTTGTCTGTTTAGTTAGATAATGACAACATAAAAATACAAAATCAACAGCTTAATTTTGCTGACCGGCTGTTGTGTCATTAATTAGCCTCAAGCAGTTCAGCCCAGCAATCTGAGTTGCATCCATCAGAGATCTCCTTTCTACATCCGTAAAGAAGCTGGGGACCTGGAAAAAAAAGCCAAAGATGTCAAAGAGATGACAGCCATGTCAAGAGCACTACTGGAAATATGCTAGGTTCAGTGATTTAGAAGCACTCACAGATATCACACAGTCCACCACAGGCTTCTTCAAGGCGTGCTTAGACGTTTCTTTCAGCTTGGTGAGCAACATGGCAGTCATCTGCTCGATGGTAAACACCTTGTCCTCATTCAGATAACGTACCTGTGGCCATGCAAATGTAAGACAATCTCTAACATTCTAGAAGTTTCACTCTATTGCTTTTTGCAATGTTCTTGAGAATACTGGATTCCTGAATCATTTAATATGCACACAACTATTCATGTTTTGCATGTTTTTGTCCAAAGCAACGGTGATCTACAATAGCAAAACAATTTTCAAAGTGATGGCAAAACACAGTGTATCACCTTTATTCCAGTGCTGCCATTGTCCAGTTTGTGAAGGCTGTAAGGCAACTTGGATTTTTCCCCTTGAACAAATTGGTCATTGAACGCTCGACCGTGAAACTTCTTAAAGCCATGAACCGTGTTCTTAAAGTTAGTTATGATCTGTAGGGGGCATGTTTATTGGTTAATATCCCACCTAATTTCATGATTAGCAAACATTTCAAATGTTAATAAATTAGAAAGCATGAAATAAACAGCCTTTCGTACCTGACTTTTAGCAGCATTTCCAATGGTCCGATTTTTAGAGGCCAGAGAAATGCATGCTCTGTTGGAAAAGATGACATGTTCATAAATGTACCATACATTGTGACGACACCCTCCATATTTTATTTCCAAACTGATGCATTATAGAACATGGATGTGCAGGGTGTGGATCAGCACCTTGGACAGCGTCTTCACTAGTGCTCATCACAAGTCTTTTCTGAGTCGCATACCATGTTATGGTGTGAAATAAGCCTTTGAGATTTGAAAAGGCATATCAAGACTGCTAGCAACTAGAGGCCTTCAATATAATTTCTTATAAGGTGACTTCTGCATTTCATAACCACTAGAATTATGACAGTGACAATTATTAGTAGAATTAAACAGGCTACCAACTGAAAAAAAATCTAACTCGTTTGGATTAAGCTGTTCAACGTGTTCAATCTATGTTTGAGATTATTCTAACATGTTTGGATGCAACCTCATACTTCTTCCATTTTTTCACAAAATGTGTGATTTCTATAGTAGCAATCAATATGTCAACGTCAGATACAATATTGTGTGAAATATTAATTCACTTTAATAGAATGCATAGAATGAGACTACAGGATGTTTCAAACTCATTTTCAGACCCATCTATTGGATTGTCACTACCAGAGAGAAAATGTTTCATAGATAGATAGATAGATAGATAGATAGATAGATTTTCTAAAAATCCCAAACATTTCCTTTACAATTGTGGACTTGTTTAACTCATAACAGGTAAAATGCATAAAGAAGACCTTAAAACAGGGCTGTCCAAACTCGGTCCTGGAGGGCCGGTGTCCTGCAGAGTTTAGCTCCAACCCTAATTAAACACACCTGAACCAGCTAAGCTAGCTCTTACTAGGCATAGAAACTTCCAGTCAGGTGTGTTGAGGCAAGTTGGAGCTAAACTCTGCAGGACACCGGCCCTCCAGGACCGAGTTTGGACAGCCCTGCCTTAAAAGATAATTCATCCAAAAAAAAATTAAAAAAAAAAGATTATTCTGTCACCATTTAATCACCCTGGTCTTTTCAAAACTGTAGGACTTTCTTTGTTTTGTGGAACATAAAAGATCATTTGAGAAATGTTTTTCTCTCTGGATATAGCCTAGAAACAAATTTTTAATAATATTTTTATTACATATATTAACTGACATGAAGCTATGGTGTGAAGACTATGGTTTTTAGTCGTCATATAATGTCATAATTTTGATAAAATTCTAAGAAAATCAAATGAAAGCTACATTTGTGTAAAGAACATTCTAGTCATCATCTCTGATTAATTTCAGTGCAAATGTTGCTATATTAAAACCGATGGCAGGTAAAGTTGTGGGACGTGTTCTGTCCCATTATATTTCAAGAATCAGTGTCATCTGTAACTCGTGCTGCAGCATAAACTGAGGATGCGCTAACAATATAATTCGATTTGAGTAAGAACCGCAGTGACCCCCTACAACAGCTCAATTGTGATTTCCTTTCAGATCAATTGTCCAAAACCGAGTCTGTGAAACATTTCCAACAAAATATCTAGTTTTACAGCATTTTATTTGGATTGTATGTGCTGCCGCGCCCAAACGAGAGAGTGTGGATTTGTCGACCGAACAACCTGCACGACTCCGCGGTCACAGTCTCGTGGATTCACCCCATGAAGGGTGTCAGATTATACCGTTCTCGTGCGGTGCTCCTGCACCACAAGCACTTGTGAAAAGCCACAAACAGTCATTCTAATCCATTTCACAAGCGACTGGATGTGTGAAAGACAGGTGGGAATTACGCCGTGCGTGTCTCTTGTTCACATTATCAAATAAGGACTTCGGCGTTCTCGTGATAATAAGCTAATTGGATAAATAAAAGCACAAAACAGCCTACTTTAGCATTGCTCTCAGACGCGTTTCAGGGCGTAGCAAACACTGACAAGACTCGTACAGCGGTTAAACTGATAGCACTTGGTTAACGCTCGGAATTTCATGCAAAAATGGAGATGCGCGGAGGCTTAGCATCTTTCGGACAAAGTCGCAGGAGCAAAATGCACTGGGTCGGGAACACGGCCAGCTAGGCAACAGCAAACGTTGCGTAACAACACACAGCATCATTTTACAGGGATGGCAATGCTATACTTACGGAGTGCATCTGTCACTGTATTCATTTGCAATGGTTTCAATGCCGCCGCTCCTGGCAACAGCGATGTAACAGTTCTGGAAACCCACATCAATTCCCACCACAGACATGTTCAGTCCTTATTTCTTTATTCTTAACACCTCCGGTCCAGTTTTAACAGTGCAGCTGGGTGAGAACACAACACCCCTATTCTACAGTATGTGCCTGAGTGCGCTAGAAGAATTACTCGCTATTATGTAAATCGGGCTTTTTATAGATAATTCTTCCTCTCTAATCCTAGCAGAGAACGCTTCTACTGCATTCTTGCAGCCTCCACTGATATTGTCAACCGGCAATATGGGTAAACCTGCGCATTTGTCAAGAGACTGGAAATCAGCCAAACCCCGCCCACGGACGGTTCTGATTGGCTACTGGACGCCAACCAGCAGTTCGATTGGCGCAGCGTCCCAGATAAGGACGAAAAATCTAGAACCTGGCATTTTTACGTCACTGGGAATGACCGTGCAGTTAAACGACCTATGAGAGAGTCAGGGGTCCATCACTGGATGTGGTGATGAAAATAAATAAATAAACAGGAATTATATTAATAATAAAAGGATATAATTAGCACCGCCGTCTTTATAATCGAAAACATCAGACTGCAACTGATGGGAGATTGTTATTTTCGTGTTAAAGGCGTTGCCAAATGGGTTTATTATTTGGTGATTAAAATACATACATACATAAAAGGTTATATTTAACACTGTCAACATTATAATCGAAAATACCTGTGGGGAGATTATTATTTTAATATTAAAGGAAGGTGTTGCCAAACGGGTTTATTATTTGGTGATTAAAATAAATATATACATACATATAGGCGACGTACATAAAAGGATATATTTAACACGGTCAAATTTATAATCAAAAATACCCAACTATAACTGAGAGGAGATTATTATTTTCATAATAAAGAAAGGCGTTGCTCAGTTGGTTTATTCATAATTTTTTATTAAATTATTTTCTATGATCTGTTTTGCATTACGGGGTAAAATTAATTCGTTAATACGTGTTATTAAATATGCTTATTATTATCAGGAGTTCATTTTTTGTTTTGCAGTTTAGCTGTGCCTCATCACAATTCATACCTGTAAGAATTAGATTATCATTTCAAATGTTCAAAGCCTGGTGAGAGCAAACGAGTCTCTCTATCAAAGGGCGCTCTGCACTCTGTTGGTTTAGCAGCACAGTTTCCAACGCCTTTTCCAATGAGCCGCACACAACGATACAGAACACAAAGTGAATGAATACAAAGAATAACAAATGAGCTTAAAAAGTATTTAGCTTGCTAAACTAATTGATGTTTACTTTTCACATCACTGTTAGCCTATGTTATTTATAAGTAAATAAATAAACAAATAGCCTATGTTTTGTTAATATAGGCTAACTGTATGTATGAAAACATATTTTTATTATTTATTTATGCACTTAATATTTTATTTATTTGTCAACCATTTAAATTGTATATTTTGTATGCTGTTTCCTATTTCGACATAACAAACATTAAAAACGATGTCAAAATCATAGACTACATAAAAACATGGACGTAGTGTCCGTGACGTCACCCGTAGTTTTCTGAAGAGCGTTTTTGAAGCTCAAAGTGGGCGGAGCGGGCCATCGCCATCTTGGCAGCACGTCACCGCACGCCGCTCCCGAATAATCGAAAATGGGCAAAAAGGCGGGAGCTGGTTGCTGAAGCCACGCCCACCTAGATCGACGGCAGTGTCAGCAGCGGCAATCCACCTGTCACTCAAGTGGCCACGCCCTTAATTATGCAGAACTTTAAGGCTTAATATAATTTAAAGGGATGAGTTATAAAAAATTCACCCCCCTCACAGTTGTCATGAAGGGTAGAATTCGCTATAAAGACCAAAATATAAAGACCCGGCCCGGCCACTTCGGTCACTCAGCAGGGACTGGCGCTCTCTCTGGCAGCGGCAGGTCGCAGCGCCACTTCCGGTGGCATCCCCAGATGCCACGGCAGCTGCCACAGTTCG
>NW_015655640.1:0-192 GCF_001515625.1 Sinocyclocheilus rhinocerous | reverse complement strand
ATATATATATTAAAATAATCATGAGACCATTTTAATTGAGACACTTAAGTTTTTATTGATTTTTTAATGTATTTTTATCATTGATTGATTTTTTTATTTATGATCCTGAAGGATGACTCATTCTTCCTCAAATCTGCCGTCTCCGTATGGGCGCCCTGATTTTAGTCGGTGAGGCAAGGTACTGCCCTGGGA
>NW_015655639.1:1137-1286 GCF_001515625.1 Sinocyclocheilus rhinocerous | reverse complement strand
TAATCCTGTTTACATGAAATAAGCCTGCTCCCGAGCAGGTTCAAGCTTACGGACATGTTGCTATGACAGCAACACCGGGATGAGCTTCGAGGAACCAAACAATCCAAGATCATGCCAAATCGTCAACAATCAAATCCAGCTAACTGAGT
>NW_015655639.1:0-311 GCF_001515625.1 Sinocyclocheilus rhinocerous | reverse complement strand
TGTAGACATAAGACCAGACAAACTCAAAGTGAACATACAGGAACTTAAGTACTCAGACAAAACAAGGATAATTAACTAGGCACACCTGAACAGAATAATACAATTAACACAACAAGGGAAATGGTGGAAAAGGAAAACAAAGTCCAAATTAACAGAAGCCGTGACAGTAAGGCCATGTCCACACGTAAACGGGTATTTTTATAAACGGAGTTTTTCCTTCTTCCGTTTTAAAAAAAAACTCCGTCCACATGAAAACGCAAACGCACGCTATGAAGCACTGTCAAGAGCATGCCAAACCAACAGGTGGCGAT
>NW_015655638.1:0-963 GCF_001515625.1 Sinocyclocheilus rhinocerous | reverse complement strand
AAAGTCATTGTTTGAAAATCCTGATCCAGCATCATGTTCCATCAGCGTGTGCTGCTCGAAGTCGAGGAAGATTTGAGGTCCGATGGTTTGCATGTAAAACTATATTCCTATTGGCTTTTTTAGATAGAGATTAGCCTATCTGGGTATTGGTCACTACACTTGGGGAGGCTAGGTTTCAGGTACATAGGTCTACGAATGGTAGGTTTAGCGTAAGTGTTGGTTCGGGGTTAGATTTAGATCTTTTTGGTGACGAGGTTCTTGTTGTTCATTTGATCTATCGATGTTGATTTTGGTAGGCAGACTTTGCCATTATTTTCCTACTCCCTCAGGCATGTTTATGTGAGGGAAATGTTTAAGACACTTCTTCAGTAGTGTACCTCAGATTCATCGGGTGTTTCGGCTCTTTAAACACTATACACCCTCCTCTGAGGCGGCCCGCCTTAGGTGATCAGTCCCAGGCGAGTGTCTTATGGTCACTTGCTAAAAGGGTTTGTCCAGAGCCACAATTGAATGGTTGATTTTTTAATTGTTGATTAATTTTTTAATGGTTGATTTTTTTAAGGTACGATTTTTTAATTGTGCTTTTAAAGGCTGTTTAGATTATTTTTATTTAAGGCTTGGCTATCTAAAAAGTTAAATGTTTAGTTGAAAAACTACCACAGAATCCAATTTGATTTTTGGAATCTAAAAAGTTAAACTTTAGTTGAAAAACTTCCGCAGAACCCGATTAGATTTTGGGTTGTCTGAAAAGTTAAATTTTAGTTGAAAAACGACCGCATAACTCGATTAGATTTTTATCTAAAAAGTTATATTTTAGTTGAAAAACTACCCCAGAAACTGATTCGATTTTTGGATTTAAGAAGTCAAGAAAAAGCTTTTCCGAGTTATACATTCGAGAAGTCCGGCAGAAGGAACAAATCGAATACATTCGAGAAGTCCGGTAGAAGGAACAAGTGGAATCGA
>NW_015655637.1:0-1403 GCF_001515625.1 Sinocyclocheilus rhinocerous | reverse complement strand
ACGCTCTACTATCATAGTGAGGTTGCGAATCTGTGTTTGCATGTCATATATGAGTGATCCGTGGATGTGCAGCAGTGCATTGGCCTCTTCATAGATCTCCTGCAGCATGTGGAATCGATGCTCTAAAGATGAGTTTACGCCATACTTCTCCTCACGCTGCCAAGAGCAGAAATCATTAGTTCGCAATTCACAGTGCACTTTGAAGACACAGCTCATCTATTGTTTGCAAACAGGAAAACAAATGGAAAACTAGCACAGGTTAGCTTAATCCGGTAACACCACTCATTTAAGGATTTGAAAGTGACCCAACAAAATATTATTCATAGGGGTATGAAAAGTAAACATAAAAGTGCATCAAAATCAAAAAGTGTGCAGCCAAAAACATTTAAAGTAAACATGAACTTCCTCATACATAACTATAAAGAAAAGACAGAAGACATTCTCTGGATTTCTGGAATGTATTTGTTTTCTTTTCAATATCAATTATCAATAAATTAGTAAGACAGTTAAATTACAACACAAAGATTTAATAACAGAGGTTTGTTATTTTCCAAGGTAGGGTATTTTCTTTCATCATTCTTCCATCAACAATGTTGAAATAACATTTATAAAGTAGCTACTTCGGTAGTTATTCTTATACTATTTTACTGCTTATTTTGGTTCATTTACTCAAGTATGTATATATACATACATACATACAGTGCCGTGAAAAGGTTTTTGCCCCCTTCCTGTTTTTAATAAATATATATTTTGCATATTTATCTCACTTAAAAGATTCAGATCATCAAACAAATTTTAATATTACACAAAGAAAATGCAAGTAAATACAAAATGCAATTTTTAAATGATTTCATTTATTAAGGGAAAAAAGATGTCCAAACCTGCCTGGCACTACATGAAAAATGAATTGCCCCCTCCTGTTAAATCATGAAAGAACTGTGATTAACCACATTATTTTAGAAAGCTGCGTTAAATTTCACTAGCCACTCCCAGGCCTGATTACTGCCAGACCTGTTGAATCAAGAAATCACTTAAATAGAACCTGTCTGACAAAGTGAAGCATGCTTAAAGAGCAACACATCATGCCGCGACCTAAAGAAATTCAAGAACAGATTAGAAACAAAATAGTTGACATGTGTCAGCCTGGAAAGGGTTATGAAGCCATTTCTAAGGCTTTGGGACTCCAGCGAACCACGGTCAGAGCCATTATCCACAAATGGAGAAAGCTTGGAACAGTGGTGAACCTTCCCAGGAGTGGCCGGCCTACCAAAATTACTCCAAGAGCACAACGACGACTCACCCAGGAGGTCATAAAAGAACCCAGAGCAACATCTGAAGAACTGCAGGCCTCACTTGCTTCAATTGAGGTCAGTGTTCATGATTCAACAATAAGAAAGAGACTG
>NW_015655636.1:0-1215 GCF_001515625.1 Sinocyclocheilus rhinocerous | reverse complement strand
TCCTAAGAGTAATGTTGTCGTAATATCCTAATATCTTTTCAATGTGTAGGGGTAACGTACTCCCTCTTGGCTGGTGTCAGTGCTATAAAGTGAAGCATCAGCTTTTCCCGCGGTCATTTATTCCAAACGTTACTGATGTCACTGCAGCTGCTGGCAGTTCCAGATAGCTCCGCCCTGTGCCATAGCTCGTGACCAGAAGAGAAGATGAGTCGTTTTGAGGGGGAGGGGAAGGTTACGTTTTTGATTAAAGATTACTGAGGGCACATGAATTTAAAAAAAATAATGAAGTGCACAGATAAATTAGTTATAATAAACACTACAGTATTCTATTAAAAAATAAGAATTTTAAATTTTGATTTCATGGTGACTTTAAGTCTATAAAGCCGCCTTTCCACTATCTCCGACAAACGACAAGAGACAGACCGCAAGTCATTCATTTCCAATGGAGAGTAGTGCGGGAGCTGCATGGAGTTCCGATCATATGCGGAAAATTCGGATCCGATTTGAGCTTCGGATGCGTTCAAATATTTGAACTTCTGCGGCTAGACCGTATGCGACTGCCCAACTGGATGTGATGTATTCTAATGAAAACTATGAGCGCGAGGTCAGAATTACCAATATTTTTCCACTTTAACGTTATTCTGTAAACACTATTTCTGTAAAATGGCAGTTTATAATAATTATGGCAGAAATAATTCTTTTATAGTTATTAAATCATTATGTACGTTGATTAGCCCCATAAAAATACTGTGTTTTTATTTGGGGGGGTCATTTGTTTTGTGTGGATATATTCATACATTCATTATATTCATTAAAAGCGTACATTTTGCCATAGTGATAAGCCGACCAGTTTGAAAGTTCTGCGCGACTGCCGCTAGGGGGAGAAATACGACAATCGTATCCAAATGTCGGAGACGGCGGAAAGGCGGCTTTCAAGGAATAAAATAAATAGGATCACACAAAATATATAATAGGCTATAATATAATTAACAGATTAACAAAAGGAAGAAGAAAAAAAACACTGTGCAACAAGTATAGGCTACGCTTGTTTTTGTGACACTCTTAATGCATTTTATTTATTTTATTTATATCTTTATTTGATTTAGGCTAATCCATCTGATTGCACAGGCGCCTCACGCACACACAAACAACATTAGCCTAGTTCTACCCTTGCCTGACATTTCAGCCATTCATCATCAAACTAAAATGCAGTCA
>NW_015655635.1:0-567 GCF_001515625.1 Sinocyclocheilus rhinocerous | reverse complement strand
CTATTCTATTCTAATCTGTCAATCCATCTAGCCATCCTTGCATCTATCCATCTCTCTCTTCAACTTATGCAACTACTGTATCAGAAAAACAATGGATTTTTTTTTTTACCTGGGTAGATGTAAAGTTCTGCAAACTACTTCGTCCCCCTGCTACTGTTTCTTGCTGCTGCCTGTCATTTTTCTTGCTGCTGCCAGTCATTTTGGAACACAGTACGTATAGAGCATCAGAGGTGCTTTTGCTGTCAATGCATTAGGCATAAAAGGCTTCACTCGCTGTCTAGCACACTCTTATATTCTAGACAGCACCCAACTGTTCATTTTTATAAAACGAAATACTTTCAGGAAAACATGATGCATACACATACAATAATTATATAACATTCAGTATTTATATTACATTCAACACAAATATGATATGTAGATTCCATCTGGGCCTATAATATATATATATATATATATATATACATACATACCAGGGGCGTTCCCTCCGAGGAGGCAAGGGAGGCAGTCTCCTCAAAAAATATAATCGATATTACAAACATAAATCGCAAATATTAATAAATATGG
>NW_015655634.1:632-846 GCF_001515625.1 Sinocyclocheilus rhinocerous | reverse complement strand
TGGCTTCTGCGGACCATCAGCCTCGGCTATGCGATTCAGTTCGCTCAGAGTCTCCCCAAGTTTAGCGGCATCCGCTTCACAACAGTGAAGGCGGCCGATGCTCCTGTCTTGCGTGCAGAGATCGCAGTCCGACTGGCGAAGGATGCGATAGAGCCGGTCCCTCCAGCCGATATGAGGACGGGGTTTTACAGCCCTTACTTCATTGTACCCAAGA
>NW_015655634.1:0-330 GCF_001515625.1 Sinocyclocheilus rhinocerous | reverse complement strand
GGCATACCAGTACAAGGTCCTGCCCTTCGGGCTGTCCCTGTCTCCCCGTGTCTTCACAAAAGTCGCGGAAGAAGCTCTTGTTCCCCTCAGAGAGCAGGATGTTCGCATCCTCATCTATCTCGGCGATTGGCTTATACTAGCACAGTCTCCAGATCAGCAAACTCTCCCCGACGCAGAGGATCTCTTTTCTCGGTATGGAGTTGGATTCGGTTGAACAGACAGCACGCCTCACAGAGGAACGTGCACGGTCGGTGCTGACCTGCTCGAAAGCGGTCCCACTGAAACGATTTCAGAGGCTCCTGGGGCATATGGCAGCTGCAGCGGCACTTA
>NW_015655633.1:0-1874 GCF_001515625.1 Sinocyclocheilus rhinocerous | reverse complement strand
AAGTCATAGCCCCGGGGCCCAGTGCAGTCTTAATGCGGCCCTGGGCACGTAGGGCTTTTTACACTATAAGACGATCATTGTTCAAATTCAACCCTATTAAATCTTTGACAGCATCATCAAACCCATTCTTCTATATGGTTGTGAAATCTGGGGCCCCAAATTTAAATTAAACTATATATCTTGGGATAGAAACCCCATTGAAATGTTCCACCTGGAGTTCAGCAAGAACATCCTGGGACTCCCCTAGTCTCGGCTGCAGAATTGGGCAGATTCCCCGTTCTAGCAGAAATCCAGAAGAGAACAGTGACGTTCTGGTTCCTTCTATCAGACACACTGATCATCACTGCGCTCTTACTTACAGGACAGGACCCCCAGAGAGTGACCCCATGCACTATTTAGTGGAAAAACATCAACTCAGTTCAACAATTCAGTTAAGACACGCAAAAATTAAAGAAATTGGAAAAATAACCCAGGAAGAATACATCCATGATTGGCAGATCAAAGTAGCAACAGTTTGGCAACATTGTGCTATTCCACAGTCATGCCAATAAAGCTCAATTGAATCGAATTTAATTTAATTGAATTGAGAGAGAGAGAGAGAGAGAGAGAGAGAGAGATTTGAGATTTCAAGCCACTTTTATTACAATATACAACAGTATATTGTATTATATACATTACTAACGCTGTTAAATCCTGAATCTTAATAGATTTTAATTATTATAAAAAATAATTAAAATCTATTAAGATTCTGGATTTAACAGTTAGTTAACACTGCCTTTAAATCATTGCAAACCCAGTGATCATTTCTTTCTTTTCTTGTAGTATAAATTGCCATTTTTGCATGTACCAATATAAAATTTAAAAACTGACACTGATACTTACGACTCTGTGAATATTTAAAACCAGAAATAAACACCTTCATTGAAAAACACTTATTAAAACAATTAAAAATGTTATTTAAAACAATAAATAAGGGTGACAGTCTTGAACACTGCATAAATGCATAGAAGACAGTTTCCTTTTGTGAACAAAAAGAACAGTTTTGATCAATATTCAGGTTAATAACAGAAACAAAAGTGTTCACTGCCACATCTATAAAGTTAGCTCCAGAGTTGAGAAGATTCTCTTCTGTCACAAAGTAACTCAGTTCACTGGACAAGGCCAAACGTGAGTCAAATATTAACGGCTCGTGCAACAGCCAGAACAAAGAGTTCACAGTCCTCTTCTTTGGAATCTTGAACAAGGCCCACACTTTAAAAAGATTTCGATAAAAAACAGGAAACTTGGAGAGTTTCAGCTTCTGATGATCACAGTGAGGCTCTATCCAATCCTAGTCCTTCAAACCCTCTCAGTGTAGAGAAGGGTACCTTCTTCCAGTTTGGGTTCTCCGAGCCTGTTAAAAGTCTTTGTATGAACTGAATGTTTGTAGATGCACCAGTCCAAGTCTGCCTTCTTCTTTAGGAAGGTTCAATACACTTTTTGGTACCCAGTGCAGCTTGTTCCAAAAAAAGTCCACTAAACATGACTGAATCTTTGATAAAAGATCTGCTGGGGGATCTATGCAACTTTTGACTGGCATGTATACAAGTTTAATCTATAAAAGTTAGCCAAGAGAGCAAATAACTTGGTTAGAGGGAGGACCAGCTTGATTTTGGTGCTCATGAAAAAATATTTAAAATATAGTAGAAACAGTATTTAAAAACATTACATGATATAAAACAAAGTTTACAGGTCTAAATCTTGGGTTGTAACTCGATTTAATCCACTATTTTGCTTAATTTTTTTCTTTACAATAATTACAATTATGACAATAAACAACAGCGAACACACTCCACACACACACAGAATCAGTGGCAGTAAATAAGGTGCTCTGT
>NW_015655632.1:0-505 GCF_001515625.1 Sinocyclocheilus rhinocerous | reverse complement strand
CATTTTCTTTTCTTGATTTTTTTTCTTGAAACCCTCCCAAACAACTTGTGCTGTTTGATTTGCTTTTTCTGCCCTGAAGACTAAACTAAGTTTTTAAGGTTTTCTGACCCCGAGACTCAATTATTTTCTGCAATTCTCCAGCTGTGGTCCTTGCAGAGTCTTTAGCCACTCAACCTCTCCTTCTCTCCGTGCATTAGGACGATATAGACACACCTCCTCTTCCAGGCAGATTTGTAGCATTTTCTGTTGATTGGAAATTCTTAATTATTGCCCTGATGGTGGAAATGGGAATTTTCACTGCTCTAGCTCTTTTCTTAAAGTCACTTTCTAATTTGTGAAGCTCAATTATCTTTTGCTGCACATCAGAAATATATTCTTTGTTTTTTCTCATTGTGATGGATGATTAAGGGAATTTGGCCTTTGTTTTCCCTCCTATTTATATTCCTGCGAAACAGGAAGACATGGCTGGATAATTTCATGTTCATAATCACCCTGGTATGCTCAA
>NW_015655631.1:448-538 GCF_001515625.1 Sinocyclocheilus rhinocerous | reverse complement strand
AAAAAGTTTAAAGCATAAACATCATTAAAATGAGATTAGATTTATACCTAAAAAAGCATATATATATATATATATATATATATACACACA
>NW_015655631.1:0-201 GCF_001515625.1 Sinocyclocheilus rhinocerous | reverse complement strand
TGTTACAAGCTCTTGGTGCATAAAGAAGATCTGCAAAGTTGCAAAGACTAAAGACTCAAATCCAAAGAGATATTCTTTATAAGAGTTGAGAGTCAGCCACACCTACCTAAAACGGCTCGTCTAACACGCCCCCACATATCTACATCACTATGTGGTTAGATTTGCATAACACCGCCCAAATTTTCACGCAAAGAAAGAAGG
>NW_015655630.1:368-1142 GCF_001515625.1 Sinocyclocheilus rhinocerous | reverse complement strand
AAAATTCTTACGGTCGGTTAACCGGTTAAAATGAACATCCCTATTCAACGCAAAATAAAAATAGAATTTTTAGCAAAGTGTTGGTTTCCCAAAGCGTAAAAACAAGAATGCACAACAGTCAACTTGGATCATTTGTGCCTATATTGCCTTGTCGTCACTAAATTGCTTTCCGTGTTTTAATTGCTGTTTGCAGATAGATACGATAGAAATTAATAAGTTGTCATAAATGGAATATTATCCATCACGATTTCTCATAATAATCTGCATTATTTGTTGTTGTTGTAAACTCTAAATATAGCTTACCCCAAAATAAGTATTAAATGGCAAATATACTTGTCTCAAATAAGCCGTTTACTTACAAAAGTGGTTTATTCAGCATGCTGATGCCTCTCCTGCATTGACATTTTTGTTAAAAAATATTGTTTTTTAAACGTCATGCCAGTTTATTTTTTATTATTCATCATTATTATTATTTCTTCCAACAGGACGAACATTTCAGCATCATTGATAGATATTTATAAAGCTCTAGGGCAGAACTTTTCTGAATTTCAGGTCAAGTGCATTCCTGGCCGTTTCTACAGCTAGGTTAGTTATTTTGGCGCCTCGTCTGGAAATCCTCTGCTTTCAAACAGGCAAGGATCAGTTTTCTGATGATTACCATTACATACGATCTAGTGCTGGGCGGTATGACCAAAAATGCATATCACGGTATTTTTCAAAATTATACCAGTTTCACGGTACATGACGGTATTTTTTTTTTCATGCATGACCGGG
>NW_015655630.1:0-118 GCF_001515625.1 Sinocyclocheilus rhinocerous | reverse complement strand
CATCTACACTAAAGAGCGGCTATGCGGTTGTTTTGGCTAGATTACTTTTTTGTCTCAAAAACTAAAGACAAACCTAAAAAGTAACAAACTAAAAAAAACAACAAACAAAAAAGTGCAT
>NW_015655629.1:76309-88657 GCF_001515625.1 Sinocyclocheilus rhinocerous | reverse complement strand
AACTGAGTGACATACTCTGTAATGTAAGCTCACACATCATTAAAACAACAATTACAATATTATTATACACAATATATATTGCACACCCCTACCTGACACACACTCCTTTATTCCATGATTTATGGTTTTGCCATCAGAAGAATAAACATTATGAAACTGAATTCTGAAACTCTTACATTTCAGACAAAATTTGGCCAGTTAGTCCATATTATTTTCTCCTACATTGGAAATATATCCAGCCAACGCAGAGTTACATATAATGTGTCTCTGACCAACACACACTAATGTTTATTTCCTGAATGAATCAGTTTTTGTTTGAATCAGAGAGTAGAATTTAGGGTGACCAGACGTCCCCCTTTTCCGGGGACAGCCCCGGTTTTTGGTGTCCTGTCCCCAGAAATGTCCCCGTTTACAGCACATTCAAAACAACCTGCAAATACACTGTAAAAGCCCGACCAATCTAGCCAGCTAGCAGTCGTATGATTGTGATTATTTTAACCAGCAGAGGGCGCTGCGAGCTATACTGCTTACTTGGAGCAGAGCGCTATTGTCATCAGTTATCAAAAGAGATGCCATTATTGGTTTCAAGGTAGTCATATACTAACGATAAACAAAGTAATACTGTTTGTGTGCACTGTATAACAAGGCATGATAAGGTTGCGGGATTGTTTCCTGAAACTTCTTGAAACTTCCACCGTCACAACTCCAATATGAATAATTAAAAAAAAAAATAAACTAATCAGTTACACTTGTGCAATTACATTTGCAGAAAGCACATACTTTGTGGTCAAAATGAGCCTAAAATGCAAAATAATAAGCCTGATTAGGGATAGAAAACATCCCTTTCCAAAAGCATAAACATAAAATTTGAAAAGTTGTAATTACTGTACTCACAGTTTGTGAAAATGTTAAGAGTTAAAAATATTAAACATTTTTGCTAAATACAGTTTTATTTATCATACACTCTCATATTTGTTTTATTTTTAATGTGTTTTTGTAAAGACATAATTTTGTTACAATACTGTTTTGATATGTTTGCTATTTGCAAAAGTTACTATTTACTATTTTTCATAGTGTGATTTTTGGTGAATTGTATTAAAAAAACTAGGGTAAGTTTGATCCTCAAACGTCACTGTAATTATTAATTATGATATTAATATATGGAACCCACAACAATTAAAAAAGCAGCTGGATGCAATAATCGCATGCCAATGTGCATTGGCTCGTTTAGTTTACACTCGAAGTAGATTGGTCCCTCTAAGCGAGATCCCAATTCGTCGGTCATCCGACGTGACGTCGAGAGTGACCGACTGAAAGGGAACTAGGGTAAGTTTGATCCTCAAACGTCACTGTAATTATTAATTATGATATTAATATATGGAACCCACAACAATTAAAAAACATACAAAAATATATTGTCCCCATTTTTTACATAATCACAAGTGAGATTTCAGTGATATTTTGACTACTGAACTAGGAAATGTCCCCAGTTTTCATTTCAGAAATCTGGTCACCTTAAGTTATGTACTTCAACTGTTTCCTTAAACTCTTCTTGAGAACTTGCTGCCTGTGTTGTTATTCTTTCAGAGGAATTCTGTTAACATCTGCTTCCTGTTTTCCTTCTCTTTCACTGATCCACTAGCTATAATGGTTAAATGTGATGTTTTTATGTTCAGCGATATGGAGTGACCTAAGAGCCAATGGGATTCCTTTGTGGACAGGGCCACAGAAATAGAAGCTAAATATTCTTGTCTCATTCACAGCTGGTTTAGATAAGAATGCAAATTTTCAATGGAAGAGTTGTATTGCTTACCATTGTACCATGTTTTTTTCTGGTTAGGTCTTGTTGAGACAAGTATATCTGAGTCAACATTCAGTCCACCTTTGACTTTCACTGGAAAGATTTGACAGTCATACTAAAAGTCAAATAATGAGAGCTTTCCCAGCTGCATGTTACTTATGCCAACAATTTTAGGAATTTTGCACATAGGTATTTGCCTTTAATGTTTTAGGGGTTGCCAACTTTTCTGACCCAGGAACCAGTGTTATTTAGAATTATTTATATGCTATTATGGTATTTATTCATATTTCGAATTAAGTTTTTTTTCTTATATTTTCAGTTTTCATTTTAATTTTAGCTGAAGGTTTAATAATTTTGCTATGTGCTTTTGTTTTTTTTACATTTCTATGTAGCTTTAATTTATTTTATTTCAGTTTTAGTCATTTTAGTACTTATTTATTTCAGTTAGTTGCCAATGCGGCAATTCTAATTTTCATTTGTTAATATTATAGAAATGTAACATAATTTAGTAATGTGTTATTTATATTTTATTTCATTTTTATTTCAAGTATCGAAAAATGACTCTTAGCCAACCCAAGGACCCCAAGATTAAAAAAACTAGATTTTCTCAACACTAACTTTCATTAAAAATGAAATTAATAACAGCTTTCATCAAAAACATTAACTAACATTATTACATTTATTACATATTTCATTTCTTAATCTTTAGTTCATGTTTATTCAAACAGTCAAGAAATGTTATTAAATGTATATGATATTTATAGTCTAAATGCTTTGTATATCTGTCCCTGTAGAACCTTCATGGACCCCTGGTTTTATTGAATTCTGAATGATTATATGGATCTTGTCTTACAGAGGGGCTTTTTCTGAGGTGATGCTCGCAGAAGAGAAGAGGACGAGAAAACTAGTGGCGATAAAATGCATCCCGAAAAAAGCTCTGGAGGGGAAGGAGAACAGCATTGAAAATGAGATTGCTGTGCTCCACAAGTGAGTCCTTAAAACAGCTGTTTCAGATCACTTACAGATGTATATGACATACACACACACACACACATTAAATATCACCACCTACTAGCTGTATGAACAGTGAGGCCCATAGTTGTAAAGTCCATGAAGTTCTTCATCTATATGTAACAGCTGTGTTATCTCAGGGTGAGAGGACAGTAAGTGATTTGTGCGTGTGTTAAGAATCTTATGTTTAAACCTCTGGAATCATAAAGCTCTGTGGGAATGACTGAAGCCGGAGCAGCTGACGCTATTTTTAGTGTCTGGGTTGCCCGGGTTACCACAGGCAAAGAGGCACAGTATTCGCAGAGAGATTTGAGGCGACGTGCAAATGAGGAAGCACTCACAGTCTGCTGCAAAGTCATATTTCTAAACAATATCTGCTGGCACTAGTGAAAGGGGCTTAGAATTAAACTAGGGTATTAAAAAATCGACTGCATCCTCATTTATTTATTTAACTCTGTTGCAAAACCTAATGAGCTGTCTTACTTAGACAGCAATTTAAAGCATCATTGGGTTCAACGTGAAGACTGTTCCAAAAGGTAGGCTGCAACATTATGTTGCCTTCTAAGGTACCTCATTTTGGAGAGAGAAAAAATGCATTCTTTATGGAGAAGGACAGAACAGAATGCACTGATACAGTGTAAGTGAAAAAAAGATGGTGAACAAGTTGAATGAAATTTTGTGAAATATAAAATGTTACTTTTCACTCAACACCAAAAATAATAAAGTTCAATCTATTAAAAAAATGAACTATTTTTTACTCAGTATTTGTGTGTGATGTGTATTTTATGCAAATTAATGGAAGTAGTGACAGATATTTTCTTCCATACTGTGACATACAGTATGTAGGGCAGGGACTTGGTTCTGTCCATTAGATGTTGATTGGATGGAGGCAAATTTCAATGTGAGCTTGCAGTCGATTGTAAGAAAGGGGCGGGCTTTATACAGACAAAATGATTGGTGGAGTCCAGCCTACAACTCTATAGAGAAGTCTGGGGGAAAAAAAATCCATCCAAAGTGGCAATTTTGCATGAAATGTTATGAAATATTATGAATTCGATTATCATTCAACACCGAAAAGTATTTAGTTTTATTGTAAATAACAAAAATAATAATTACACCAATACTGCATCCATTGCGTCCTAAGTGTTTTCTCATTGACACACCCGACTTTGTGGTGGCGTTCATGTGCGTTCAAGTCATAAATCTCGTAGATCTTTCCAGCATGACTTGAAGTGTATCCAAGTGAAATGAATATCTAAAAAGAAGAAATGTAAAGGGGTTGTGGTTGATGGAGTCAGACTTGAATGCGAGCTTGTAGTCAGTTGTAAAAATGATGCAGGGTTTAAGTATAATGAATGATTTGAGATGTTTGCCGTATATCAGAAGTCTGTCGAATGTTGTTGAAATTACATGCAAAAAATAAATAAATAAACAAATCTTTCGCAATAAGATTCAGTTGTAAAAATGATGCAGGGTTTAAGTATAATGAATGATTTGAGATGTTTGCCGTATATCAGAAGTCTGTCGAATGTTGTTGAAATTACATGCAAAAAATAAATAAATAAATAAATAAACAAATCTTTCGCAATAAGACCAATTAAAGAAAATAGATAGGGTGAATTTCCTTTTCATTAGGATTTACCATTAAGTCATTAACTTAGCAACATGTCAACACTAAACTCTACTGGAATAGAGTCAAATGAGCCTAGAGTCTTCTGAGTGGTTCTTGTGAGTGTGTTTTTTGTAGTATGTGTAAAGTTGCTGCTTATGATGATCATTTTAAATACTCATGTATGAGATTCTGTTTTAGTTAGCAAGCTGTCTAAGAAGGCAGCTGCCCATGTAGTGCATATAGACAGCAAGCTCTAGTAGTTCAACTCAACTGGACAGATTAGCTGTCATTTGTCCCCCAGTCTTTATCACCCACAGAGATGGTGCAGCAGGATTGTGATGTCAGCATTGTGTAAGACATCCAGATTATGTCACTGAATCCGACAGGGTGTCCTCAAGGAAAGACATGCTTACTGACCTTACTGCGCACACCAGAGCTCGGCATTCTGGGACAGCTTGAGGGCCATGCTTATATCTGCTGTCAGCAAGTGCAAGATCTGTCTATGTAGTTTAAAACAGGGTTATTACCGTTTGGAACATTTTTTATAGTCTTTTTTTTATTTTATTTTGTATTTTGTTGCCAATTTCATTTGGTTTTAATGATTCATACATAATTTTCATTTTGTTTGTAGTAGGGGTGTCACAGTATACCAATACTGACGTTATGATATTTAAATAAATGAAATATTATCATGTTAATACTACACATACAATAATATTACTATTAACTAGGGTTGTGGTATTGCACCTTAATGCTGGTTGTGTGTGTATTTCAAGTGTAACTAATTGGCCTTAAAAGGACAGAAACAAAATAAAGAGAATAAAGAATAGATTAATTTGATAGCTGTATTTATTTATTTATTTATTGAGATGACGATAGATATTGCAATAATATCATATGATATCATTATAATATCATATCATTATGAATTCTTTTGGCCACTATAATAATGTAGTGAAAATCTGATATTGTGACAGCCATAGTTTTTTTTTTTTTATGTTTCAAAAATATATCACCTCAAATGGTTTCATCTATGGTCACATGTACCGTACTGAAAAAGCACCATGCTAAATCATTACCATTAAAATTTAAGTTCAATGTGTATACCGTGCTTGTGAGTAATGAAATGAGGTAAAAATATATAATGGCTTCTACATTCATAAGTAAATTGTGATACCATAATTCTAAGCATTTATGATTCAGCAGCACAGACGTGATCGGCTTAAATCTGGTGTCAGATGGCCGCACCAGAGAAAAACTAGTCTGGATCTGTCCAAGTTTGCAAAGTTCATGGCACTGAATCTTTGAAATTTATTTTGAGTTTAGTTAAACTATTCTATGTAAAAGTTTATTTTACAGTGCCCTTGTTACACGTCACTTGTACTTACTATAGTAATAGTAAATGATTCATAATTACAAGTATCTAACCCTAAACCAAACCTTAACCTATAGAAAGTATGTGTTGTTTATTAAAGAAATACTTTACCAAAAAATTAAAATGTGCTTAAAATGTACTCACCTTTAGGCCATCCAAGATGTAGATGAGTTTGTTTCTTCATCTGAACAGATTTGGAAAAAGATTATTGTTACACCACTTGCTCACCAATGGATCCTCTGCAGTGAGTAAAAAGCAAATCATCGTTATGTTTCCACACATCCGTCAAGTAATCAATCATTTTAACTTCAAACGAGTCCCCGTTCCAAATCCATAAACTGTTTGAAGTTAAAAATGTGGAAAATGTTTTTTTTTTAATCACCTCTCGTTCTGACGGCACCCATTCACTGCAGTGGACCCATTGGTGAGCAAGTGATGTAATGCTAAATTTGGGCAAAATTTCTCCAAATCTGTTTCAATGAAGAAACAAACTCATCTTCATCTTGGATGGCCTGACGGTGAGTAAATTTTCAACACATTTTCATTTTTGAGTGAACTATTCCTTTGATATTTCTGATATTACTGTTTATTACTATTCCTTCAATAACACGGCAGTACTTTGATTGATAGTACTTTTATGTGTAATTGCATTGTAACACGGACACCTGAAAATAAAGTGTAACCCAATGCTCAATTTCATTAACAATAATAACCTTGCTTTGGAATCATGCCATCTCTGACTGCCCACGGTTGTGTGGGTGTGAGTGGTGTGTAGTTTAGAAGGCAAAAACGAGGCCAAAACTATGCATGAAAGGGGAGGAGGCGAGAAGGGCAGTGGGTGAGTGTACGTGTTGCTGACAGGAGAGAAAGAATGAGAATGAGTGGAAGAGAGACTCTGTGACTCATTCAGGTGCTTCTGTCGTGTCGTATTGCCAGTGGGGAGGTGTGTGGGATTCCACCGTTTGGCTCAATTAGAGCCCACACATGTCACACAACATTCATCCAGTCAATGAAAATCAGCTGGGCTGTTGATGACTGTTGTGGGGGCAGTGAAGACCGAGACTCAGGGGTTATGGAGGAACATGTGTGACATTAGTTTATACGTTTTGCTTTAACTCTTCTTTATTATGCACTAGATTAATACAAAATCCACCCCCTCATAGACTTTAGTCAGAATAGACGGCATATTTAATTAGAATGAACACAAGGCTGTGTGGGAGGGAGGTACAGTCTGTTCAATATGTCACAAGCTGCGTTCTGGTTCTCTGGCTTCCTACGCAGTGTTCACTGCTTCCTGCACTGATGAGGAGATTTCTTAAAGAGTTTACTTCACATGAAGTGATTCGTTCATTTGGAGTTCCCTGAAACGTCATCAAAGATGAAACTTGCATCAGGCAGATTTTAAATTGAGTACATTTATATAAACATTTATAAAATAAATAAAAAATGACTATTATAAAATAAATTACAATTACTATATTTTCATAGAGAAATGTGTATTATGCACCTATGTTTATTTATATAAAAATATACTACCATTCAGATGTTTATAATGTATTACAATTTAAAATAACTTTTGTTCAATTTTAATATATTTTTAAAATGTAATTTATTTCAGATGTCAAAGCTGAATTTTCAGCATCATTACTCCAGTCTTCAATGTTACATGAACCTTCAGAAATCATTCAGATATGCTGATTTGCTGCTTAAGAAATATGTCTTATTATGATCAATGTTGAAAACAGTTGTGCTGCTTAATATTTTTTTGTGGAAACTGTGATACTTTTTTTCCCAGGATTTTTTGATGAATAGAAAATAATTTATTTGAAATATAAATATTTTGTAACATTATAAATGTCTTTACTGTCAATTTTGATCAATTTAATGTGTCCTTCCTAAATAAAAATATTAATTTTGTAAAAATAAAAAAAACTACTGACACCAAAATTTGGTTGTGTACAGTTCTACATTTAAGTGAATAAAAAATAATAAAAATCAGACTACAATATATTCAGTGACTGTTTAGTTTACTGTTGTGGTTTTAACAATATAAAATTAGTATTTGAGTTAATCCTTAATAAAAGAAACATTACATACAAAGTTTTGTACTTTGTCTTATCTAATTTTCCAATGCTATTTTGCTTAAAATAAGTTTTATTATTGTGATCCATCGCAGAGCTGGAAGTTTTGGTCGATGGCTAGGTTGTTTTGAATGGCTAGAATGTTTTGAAATCCCCAAGGAGAAGAAAATGGGTAGGGAAAATACTTATGGAACCACTGAAGGCCACTGATTAAATTAAAGATGAAACACTTTTGTGAGATGTTTTTGCCCATTGCCTTCTCGCTACGAGTGTCACGCTGTGCCAGTTGCTCTGGAAATGTCACATTATGTTGTTGTTAGTAACATGTCTTACACTATGTTTGTACTAGGCATGAGACATTTGATGGAACCAAATGAGAGCTCTCTCCCTCCCCCCCCTCTCTGGTTTTCCTCTTGTTCTTTTTCTCAGTAGTCAATGCACTCAGACCTGGTTTCATATTTACATTGCATCTCAGGCTATAGGCAACAGGAAATATGATTCCAGATCCCCTTGGTAAATATTTATGAAGCATCTCTGGGTCAGTTTAACGGTCTAGACTAGAGCATTGTGGAAGAGATTTGTCTGAATGAGTAGAGATCTGGTGCCAGATCAGCTCTCATGGAGACAAACTGATTAAAGCTATTAGTATGAGCTGTGAGGCTGCAGTAACACAAACATTAATTACAACACTCTATGACACTTTTGGCTCCACCCAAACAAATTTGCATGCTGTGTATCAGTTACGTGCCTTAAAGGAATATTTCAGGTTCAATACATTTTATGCTCAGTTGGCAGTCCTTGTGTCATATTTGTTACGTCATGTATTTTTTTCTTTCTCTCCTAGGATTAAACATGCCAACATAGTTTCCCTGGAGGACATCTATGAGAGTAAATCACACCTCTACCTTGTCATGCAACTGTGAGTGATTGATTATTCATTTTAACTTTGCTATCGCCCCCTTATTTTCATGATTTTCACACAGAGTATGTGAGCAACCTCCAAACAATTCAGCTATTATCCAGTGCAGCTGCCATGTGCTGGTTGCCGTTTTTAGCTCCTTATCTCAAACTCATTCATTTCCATGTCTTAAAGGCTCTCCAAGTTTAGATATTGTGTGGCTTTTATGGTAAATGAATCTCCAAAGACCTCAATGCAGGCCAAAAGCCAAATTTTAGAGCATTTGTATATAACAAATAAAAATGCAAAGGCATTATTACAATATTTTAATTGCTACTATGCATAAATGTAGACATTTAGACCCAAAACATTCTCTATAAGCACATGAATGCAAACACTTTCATTGTATTCTAAAATATGTCAGAATTCATCCATAACACAATGCAAGAATGTGTTGCATTCTCAGCCTGAGGGAGTGCTATAGTGGCATTTGTCATGTTTTAACAAAGTGCACTTACATTAATGTGTTGACTACTAAATACTAAAACTAAAAGAACTGAATAAAAATCTGAAACTTATTTTACCTGTTGTTTGTTATTTGATATTACTTTTAAAATTAATATATTTTACATATACTAAATCTCAGTGTCATCTTTATAAATGTGTAAGGACGAAAATATTCAAATATATGACATTAAAGCATATTTTAGTTTCCGTAAATGTCTATCAGTACATTCACAGTGCATATTTTAAAGACAACAGAAGTAAATATGAAATTCTGCTACTTAATTCCTACTTAAATGGGTCAAAAACTCTTAAGTTCTACTCTTAAGCACTCCTGTCAACTTATTGCATTTAATATAAATTTAAAGTGCAATACATTTTTCATTTAATCATTAATAATATGCAATTAAGTGTCGAAAACATTACATTCATTTCACACTTAATTATAGTATTTTAAAGTATATTATTTCTGTAATAAGTACTCTGTTTAAAAGTATGCTAAAGTGTTCTTCGTTTTCACAAGGGTTACAGTAGGTTTCTCAAATTATTGTGTCCAAAGCAGCATGCCAAGAGCGAGCCAGAGTAACAGACCAAAAAGTGTTCTTGTCATTTTCTCTGAACTCAAGACCATGTATGGGTAAATACTAGAAGAGGGGCAGTCAGTTTAAATAATGACAGACTGTTTAAAGGGGTCATATGACGTTGCTAAAAAAGAACATTATTTTGTGTATTTGGTGTAATGAAATGTGTTTATGTGGTTTAAGGTTAAAAAAACATTATTTTCCACATACTGTACATTATTGTATCTCCTCTATGCCTCGCCTTTCTGAAACGCGTTGATTTTTACAAAGCTCATCGGTTTGAAAAGCGAGGTGTGCTCTGATTGGTCAGCTATCCAGTGCGTTGTGGTTGGCCGAATGCCTCAAGCGTGTGACGGAAATGTTACGCCCCTTACGCCTTCTTTCTTTGCGTATAAATTTGGGCGGTGTTATGCAAATCTTCCCACACAGTGACAGATATGTGGGGGCGTGTTTAAACAAGGCGTTTTAGCAAGGCGTGGACGAGTCTTAACTTTTATAAAGAATATTTTGAGACTTTAGTCTTTGCAACTTTAGGGATCTTATCTATTCACGAACAGCTTGTAACACTCCAAAGAGAAAGGAAAACTTGAAATCGCATCATATGACCCCTTTAAAGGTGAAGTGTGTAATTTCAATGCACTATCCATCATTGAACAGCATTGCAAAAACAATGATTTTCAAATAATTTTTACAGAACTCTCCGCCTAAATCTGCCATTGGTTTAATGAACAAATAGCTCTGCCCCAAACTCACTGTGTCTGGTTGTGGCGTGTTTCCCATACAATAATGTAATGTACGTGTGTGTGTGTGTTAGCACCCACAGTCTTGATGCTTCAAATACCACAGACTGAAATCCCACCTTCAGCGTTCTTTTCATCCTACACACATGAACAGACAAAACACAGTCACTGCTTAATGAAGTTTCACTGTAACCACACTGTTTATGTTGAGAAGTTAGGAGGAAGTGCACATAGACAGCATGTCTTGTCCATCCAACAAATGGGTGAATCTCACAGAGAAATGCACAGATCATATTTCATCCCAATACTTTTATTTATTTATTTATTTTGCATTACGAAAATGATAATTAGAAGAGAAAATATCCAAAAATGTAAAAAAAAACATTTTTAAAAAAATAAAAAAGTTTCTGTATGCAAAATACAATTTGTATTATTATTATTTTAATGTGAAATATGACTTTGACATTTATTTTTCATTTCCATGAAATGCACTCATATAGAAGAAGCTGGAGTGTTTTAGGAATGGTGGAAAAGCTCTTCCTTTAAATGTTTGTTTTAATTTTTTGTTAGACTTATCCAAGATCACCATTACAAAAAAAGCACCACTACAATAGTGACACCATTTTATAGTGATAGTATCGCATGGTATTGCTACTTTGATATATACCAGTAATTGTCATATTCATATACCATGGAACTTACATGGTATTCCAAAGTACTTCAAACAGCACCATAGCATTACTTTGCTACGTCTAAACTCCTTGATATTACCATGGTATTTTTTTTTTAATGCATGAGAATAATCATTAATCTGTTAGTATAGATAGTGTAACCACTTCTAAGGAATGAAATCAACTTCCTGCTACAGAACTTAAATTAGTCATCTTTGAAGTTTACTTAACTAAACTTGTGTGTGAAAGAGAGAGGGACTACCCAGTCTTTCAACATAAAAAGAGTAAAACAGCTTCCTCTGGTGGTTGAGATGCAGTACAGCATCAGCATGTGGTTCTGCTGTGATCCTGCTGTGCGCCAGTCTGTCTAGAGTAAAAAAACAAAAACCAACAAGAGTGAGTGAGCATGTGTTGGTGTGTGTGTGTGTGTGTGAAAGAAACAGAAACCAAAGACAGCTTTGCAAGCATCTCTCTGTTTTTCCATTGGCAGAGTGGCCGGTGGCGAACTCTTCGACAGGATTGTGGAAAAAGGATTTTACACTGAAAAGGATGCCAGTAAGCTCATCCAGCAGATCCTAGACGCTGTGAAGTACCTGCACGACATGGGCATCGTGCACAGAGACCTGAAGGTGAGACGGCAGTCGGTCTGGAGCAAAACAGGTCTAATGAAGCAGATTACAGGAGTAATTTTCAACCAAAGAGTGTCAGAAATCTGTTATGAAAGCTTGAAATCTTTTCTTCCCATCCATAGAGCTTAATTATTTCATTCAGTAGTCCGTCTCGGTTACGTATGGTAACCCTCGTTCCCTGAAGGAGGGAACGGAGATGTCACGTCGGATGACCGACGAATTGGGATCTCGCTTAGAGAGACCAATCTACTTCGAGTGTAAACTAAACAAGCCAATGCACATTGGCATGCGATTATTGCATCCAGCTGCCGCTGATCACAGCGTGAGTATAAGTAGGCAGCAGATGCAACGCATATTCAGGTTTTCGCTGAGGAGCCGAGCCGGTGACCCGGCCGCTCAGCGGTGGTACAGGAGCTGTGGCGACGGGACGTGACGTCTCCGTTCC
>NW_015655629.1:58887-76169 GCF_001515625.1 Sinocyclocheilus rhinocerous | reverse complement strand
CCCTTTGAGATGGCTCAGGGCAAGGTGCACTGCCAGCAACTCGAGGCAGTTGACGTGCCAGTGCAGTTGGGGCCCGTCCAAACCCCTGACACTGCAAGCCCGTTGTACGTGGCCCCTCAGCCGGTGGTTGAGGCATCCGTGTGAACCACAGCATGCCTGGAGACCTGGTCTAGGGGCACTCCTGCCCGGAGAAACGCAAGGTCTGACCACGGGGTGAAGGTTTGGCAGCAGGCCGGTGTAACTTGGACCCGGTGAGTGCCGCGTTGCCACGCCCACCTCGGGACTCGGCCATGGAGCCAGTGCTGAAGCGGTCTCCCAGGAGCCTCTGAAATTGTTTCAGTGGGACCGCCATCCTGCTCTTGAACGTATTCAAGCAGTTCAACACCGACTGGAAAGGTTACTTTCCTTCATGGTTTCTGGGGTTACAGTCTTTATGCAAAGTTTGTTTGTTTATAACAGTGCAGTGAAGTTGTTCAGTGTGATTCTTGCTCTGATTAATTACATATCTCTGCTGACACATGAATACAGAGAGAATGTCTGTGTATGTTTGGTCACAGTGTGTGTGTGTGTATATATATATATATATATATATATATATATATATATGCCACACACAAAAGGTTCCATAGCCTATTTTTGTCTCTGTTTCTAACACAGCCAGAGAACCTGCTGTACTACAGTATGGATGAAGACTCCAAAATCATGATCAGTGATTTTGGCCTGTCAAAGATTGAGGGTTCGGGTAGTGTGATGAGCACAGCATGTGGCACTCCTGGATATGTAGGTAAGACACACCTCCATATGCAAAAGTATGGTATATATCTGGATGAAACCTCAGCCTTTAGGATTTGAATTGAATTGAAGAGGGTAATACACATAAACCAACTAAGAATATCAATGAAGTGTTCTGTCTGGACATGTGGTTCAAATCTAGGTGTAAACTCAATCTAACATCAGTCTTTTCTTATTTTATAACATTCTTCAGGTTAACCTATGTGCCCTCATCTCTTTTTCTTATCTCTTGGAAGTTTTCAGGTGTCGTACTAGCCATAGCTTTAGAAATGACTGGTTGAAACTGGTTCCATGGCACCCAGTTCTAAAGAATATCGTGTATATGTGTCAGGGGGATTAGATGTGGGTTATTTATACAGAAAAAGAGAGAAAAACTGAAACTTGGTATAAGTATCTATGCCAGTTATACATGGATGACTGAAAGCAGAAGAGCAAGCAGCAACATATCCAAAAATGTATCTTCAACCAGTATTCTCATCTTAACTACTCACAGTTTTTTAACATTAACATTTACATACAGTAGTTGTAAAGAGAGGGATGACCCCTGAATAGGTTATTTATTTTTATCACACTATTGAGGCCTATGGAATTTGTTTCCATGAATTATATTATTTGATGATGATGATGATGATGATGATGATGGTCCGTTCTTGTGTTTGTTGGTTTCTGGCCCAAACTAAGGCTATCAATCGATAAATAAATTTAATTAGTAATTAATTTATAATTAACAATTTATTGTTTTAAAATGTGTATTATATTAACAAATTCATTATATGATATAACAATTAATTAATTGGTTTGAAAGGTGATTTTCTCATTTGCTCCAGTGGTAGGAAAATCATTACTTACATATGGGAATTTACTGTGCATATGGGTCAAGTGGCATGATTAATCACACTACTTTTAATCACAAAATTTTCAGGTTAAATTGTTGTTTATAAAGTTCTTGGTTACTTACTAGAAAGGGCTGAAGTGATCAATTAAATTGATGTTTGATCCCGTTTATTCTGATCTTCAGCTCCTGAGGTTCTGGCGCAGAAGCCGTACAGTAAAGCAGTGGACTGCTGGTCAATCGGGGTCATCGCTTACATTCTGTGAGTGTGAATATTACTGCTGCTTATACATGTGTATACTTACATTTTTCCCTTTCTCTTCTCTCTACTTCATTTAAATTCCCTAATGTACCTGAACTGATTTCATTCCCAAGAATTCAACAGGGCTCACCATTTGTTTATCTCTTCTCAGTTTGTGTGGCTATCCACCATTTTACGACGAGAATGATGCCAAGCTATTTGAGCAGATCCTGAAGGCAGAGTATGAGTTTGATTCACCGTACTGGGATGATATCTCTGACTCAGGTATAACAAATTGCCTGTAATATTTCCCAGAATTTTCATAAGTTTAGTGAGGTTTATTGCTGAGTTTTCATTCTTTCTTTTACCAAACACTAATGGTTGTCAAATATATTTGAAGAGTCAATGAAAATATTACTTTTATGTCTGGCAAATCTCACAAGAGAATCTCTCAGGAAACTGAGACCAAGTTATTTTCTCTGTTTCTTTATACATTTCTCTGACTGTTCCATTGTTTCTCAATGAGAATATGGAAACAGTTCTGTCATGTTCTGAACTTTCACACTGTGGTCTTTTCTCAGCCAAAGATTTTATTGTGCATTTAATGGAAAAAGATCCCGGCCAGCGTTACACGTGCGAACAGGCTCTTCAGCACCCATGGTATGAGTTCAGATGCCACACTGAGACTAATCATCAATGATACTGTAAATCTCACTTATAGCACTTTAATACTTTGAGTTTTTCAGTCTGTCATACAGCAATCTAAACAATTACAGCACACATACAGATATTTATTGCCATAACCATTACAGTTACCATATGTTGTGGTTTTACCATAATGTAATTTCAAACCCATATAACTTTCTTTTATGGAACAAAAAAAAGAAGAGATTGCTATTTTCCATACGGTGAAAGTAAATAATGGGATGGATGCTGTAGAACTCGGAAAATGGCAAAAAAAGCACCAAAAAGAAGTACCACATATGATTCATATTCTGTATGAAAAAAGTATACACTGATAAACTGACGCAGCTCTCAAATCTCATTCACTGTCACATATATTCAAATACACATTAAAACATGTTGTGCTAGGCCTGTCATCAGTGATGACAAATGTCATTGGTTTTCACATGTGTTGTAACCAATCATGTCATATGAAGTTTGATTGTGCAGAAGTGACATTGAGGGGAAGATTTCCAGTGAATGAAATTTTGGTCAGTTCATGATACATAGTTATCATAAATGTTCATATGACTTCAAATGTAGGGAGAAAGTAAGTCATACTGCCTTGAAGCAACATGTGAGAATAGATGGTGATAGAGCTTTGTGTTTTGGATGCAATGTGGCTTTAAAAGAGCAGATTGTCTCCTCAAAAAGATATTTAGCTTTTATACAACCAGATGAGACACTGGAAATGTATTAACAAAGGAAACTTGAATGTCTGTTTTGTACTTCAGGATCGCTGGAGACACAGCGTTGGATAAGAATATCCATGAATCTGTCAGTGCCCAAATTAAGAAGAACTTTGCCAAAAGCAAGTGGAAGGTAAATCCGTGAATATATGAGAGTGAAAGAACCTCATCTGAGAAATTAATGAAGTATTGTAGGTGAAAAGCATGCTTTCTGATTTTTAGTGGCTATCTTTCTCCTACTATCATACACAGCAAGCATTTAATGCCACAGCAGTAGTTCGTCACATGCGCAGGCTGCAGTTGGGAACCAGTCAGGAGGGCCAAATGCAGTCCACCTTGCCCAGCCCCTGCCACGGACAACTGCTGCTGCCCGAGGGAGAAGAGGAAGAGAGCTGTCAGTATCTAAACATGCCACATTTACATTTCCCACTGTGTTTTTGCATACCCTTTCATCCAGACAGACACTACCGTTAACTGCCAGTCATACTGAAGCAAACCAAATATTTACACTGTCATAAATCTGTCTCCACATACTGTATATTTACAGTATTAGACCAACTTTTAGTCAAGCCAGGTCATATTTCACCCCATAAAATAAAATATTTAAAAAAATTAATTTTTGCATATTATTAGCTCTATTTATTTATCTGGCATTTTCCTTTGGCATTTTTTTCGACATTGTTTTTAAGTAAGAATATTTTTCCCTACGGTTTCATTACTGTAATGTAAAAAAAAAAAAAATCTAATTACTAATGTGGAAAGCCTCATGGACATTAGAGGAACACAGTAGTGAAAATCATCCTTTTTCATTTAAATCAGCATAAGTTAAATGCAGTAGAACACATACTACCATAATGTGTAAATATTTTACAATTTCAATAATATTATTTTTTGTAAAACATTTTTGTGAAAATTTGCTTAATTTTAACAAAAATCTAAATGGTTCTAAAATAGTCTTCATTTTCTTTTTCCATTCATCCATCCACTCTCCAAACTGCACATCTTCTTTAGGGTAACTAATGCTGGTTACTCAAGGAAGACTAATCTCTCTTTCTTTCTTAGCCCTTCGGAGGGAAAATAGTGGCTGTTCTGAGGGTGTCAGTGATGGGAATGACATCCAGAACTGCACCTACCATGTCCATCCTACTAGTCAGGTCTGAGTATCAATCATCCTGCAGTAACCAATGACTGACTGTCCTGTTTTTCCACTGGAGTCCTGCCACACCCCCAGTCTGGCCAGGAATACTGAGTAGCTCCAGCATCCTGCCACTTGGAGGCGCTGCACTGTAAAGAACCCAGGTGGGAATGGGGTCACTACTATTCCAATGGAAGAGTTCTGTTTAATGAGAGTTCAAAAAGAGACAAGAAGATTGCCACAGGCGCTTCATGGGTAATATATGCTATTGTGGGAGCTGGATAGAGACTGGACAGTGCTTTAACTAATTTTTTTAAAACAACACCGTCTACTTTCATTTTTCTTTTCCTGAACTAAAAGTCCTCAGGCCTGTTTCTCTTTTAATTCAAAATACGACAGTGGCTGTTGGTATGTGACCTGGTTTAATATACATCAATTTTAGATTTGGTGACATTTTATGAGATTATGAATTTTGGCGTTAGGTTATGCAGAGATTGCCCAATTTAAATGCATTTCTTGAACATTGAATATTGTTTCTTTTCAACTACAGTACGAACAGATTTCACATTCATGAGATTCTACATATTAGCTGTGTTGCCACATCTCATTAGTTCAAGTTGCTTTGTACTTCCATAAGAAGCGCTGGTTAAGTGTAAGTTACATTTTAGTTTGTTTTTGAAATTTTTTAACATTTAACATCTTTTTGTACACTAAGTCTACACAACAGATCATTCAGTCAGTATGTTTAAGAGCGTCTTTCTCGCTTCAAATGTTTTCTGTGGTGCCTTCATGGATTCAGTATCAATGTTTTACTTTTTTTATTTGTTTCAACATGTTTTGATCCTTTCATTTGGGAATGTTTGAAGCTGTACATGGTAAAACGTTGCTGTTTACCTTCAAATTCGCCTACATGGCATATAAGGCTATTCTAAGCTATGCACTGTCGGTGGACGCTTTGTAAATGTCTAATGTTTAATGCTGCCATCCTGTAAATATTGCAAAGCTTTTGTTTTTTGTAAACCCCTTTCTATTACAACATTAAGAGTACTCAGGGGAGGAATTGAAATCAGAGAATTTTTATATATTAAATGGTCATTTTACAAGAAAAAAAAAACTATAGGATACTGAATACACATCACTACAAGGCTGTGGTCCAAATTATTTAAATATATTTGGCAATTTGGATTCTTTTGGAACCGGTATGAAAATAACCTCCATTAAACGACATGAATGAGTTACTTGACTCCAATTTTATTGTTTTGTTTGTTTCCATCCACTGCCAACAAAAAAAAAAAAAAAACCTTAGATAGAAAAAACGTTTTGAAACGTTTTGAAAAAAGTCACATAATAGGAATCTCCAGATGTTTGCGGAGAAAGTTTTCCACGAGTTTGTTGGAAGATGGTGGTTTTCCGTAATGCATTGCAAGACATCTAAGCTTTTTGTTTTGTTTTAGTGAATATGATTATTCTGAAAACAATATGTGTTTATGCTGTTAATATGTAGTGCTAAATTCTCAAACAATACCAAAAACTGATATTGTGATAAAATGATATTGTAAAAGTACATACAAATATCATGTAAGTCTTAGTCCTACTTGATTTGTGACAGCTGTCTCATAGTGTCTTTGCCATTTATCCATAACATTTGGAATGCTTTCTGGAAGGTTCTCATAACAACATATGCAGAACCATTCTGGTGCTGACTGACTTTCAAAGGTCTACAGAGATCTGTTTACCAATACATAAGGAAATGTGAGGTTTTGTTCTATATCTGTATCTGCTTTCTGAATTTATTTTACATGTGTGGTGAAGATGGATGAAATTAACGTTTAAAAAGTATAAAAGATTTATAGTAAAAGGGAATGTGTCATGTGATTTTGCCTGCAGTGTTGCTTGTGCATACTTCCTGTATTGATCAAGATGCCAATTTGAGATGGTGGGTCAAAGAATAAATTCAGTTGAACTGGTCAGTTGTTTCTGTGGTAGCCCTTTACATGCTGTGGCATTTAAAAAATAAATAAATGTATGATTGCACAGTAAGGCACAGGTGGCATTGTGTTCTCGAATGTGATCGTGGTTGCAACAGTGAAAACAATATATTGTTATGATATTGATATTGATACAGTTAGTATAATCAGAACCAAAGGATGGATATATATATATATATATATAATGTACACACACACAGACTCTCTTCAATCATGATAGCTAATAAATTGGTCCCATCTCTGTAATGCTCAGAAAATATTGTCCATTTGAGCATCAAGACAGTTATATGCATAGCACAACGTGTTCCTCGTTCTCATGCTTGAAGGTTGAATGTGTAAGTATTGATGCATGTGTTGTTGTGTGTATTTAAGCATAGTGTGGTGATTTATGTACATAAAAAGAATATTGTAAATACACAGATAAATACAACTACTCACAAATATATGCTATTGTTAAATGTAAAGTGCAAAACATAAAAGTTCACTATTTAACTTTAAGATCAGTGCAAACCTCAAAAATTTCAATAATTGGTTGTTACTTTTTCTTCTTGGCTGAATGGCAACTTGGAACCAACTATACAGACAGGGGCATGATTATCATAAACCAACTATGTTCAGAGTGGAATACTAGCATGCTGTGTACTTCATACTGCACATTACATACAATGTACCGCCTGTAAAAAAAAACACAAAAAAAGATATGTGACTGGTATATTATTTTGCATTTCTAATTAAATTTTCTGTAAAAATGAATTAACTCAGATTTGAAAAATTAGTCAAAATTAGATTTAATTTTAGTGTCCAAAAATATGGCTGCCAAGTACATCGCACCGTGTGATATAGTAGGCAGTGTGCTCTGCTGTATACTGCAAGTTTTGGTAGGGGCTCATCCGAGTCTTCTATACATATTGCACTTAGTATACATACTGCACACTGTGCAAATAGTAAGAGCAGTATGATAGTTTGCCATTCCAAACATTTGGATTATCCCTGCTCTTTCAGACACAGGAATAAAGAGTTGATAGCTACCTCTCTGGCTTCTGAATGATTTCTGTAGAAGTCTTGGTTTACATTTGTTTACTTATTTTGGACAGTATCTTGGAAAAGAACAAAGCATGAAAACGTACCAACTTTAAACAACTCAGGATTGCAACAATATTGGATTTACATTCTGTATATATAAAAAAAAATGCCCCATTTTCCCAACTCCTAAAATACATTTGCAAACCCAAACATTGGTATCATTGGCCTTAGTAATAGTCAGTGTTGGGAGTAACGCATTACAAAAGTAATAATATTACAGTAACTACATTTTGGCATTTTACAATACTTATGTGGATATTTTGGATGAAAGTAACTCAAAAGTAACTCAAAAGTAGTGTAATGCATTACAATTCAGAGAGAGTAATATTGTAATGTAACTAATTACTTTCAAAAGACAGTAACTAGTAATATATAATGTATTACATTTTGGAAGTAACTTGCCCAACACTGGTAATAGTTACTATATGTAAAATGAATTTCAAGGGTTCAAGGGTTTGACTTGAAATTTCAATTCAATTTGTCTTAAAACTGGAGTTAGATTTATTAATTTCTCTTTCTAAATACATCTAACCGAACATTTTAAAACCAAAATGAGATTGGTTCAAATTTCCCCTTCTAATAAATGTGTTTACATTGTATTTCAGAGTTGTCTTTAATTTGATTTGAACAAAATATATTATTCGTAATGGAGTACTGCTCGACATTGACGCCAATGATTTGTATTTTTAAAACATTTGTAACTGTAAAGTGGATTAAACTTTCCTTGTCTATGCGCAGTTCCTGTGTGCTATCTGGCGTGTTGAAAGAGTGAGAATGAGAGAGAGAGAGAGAGAGAGAGAGATGAGTGGAAGGATGTGGTAGAAGTGAATAATAGCAGGTTATGGTAATAGACCTACTCAAGCATGTTTTTTGAGAGAGATTTTTGGGGATTAGTATTTCCTGCACCTCAGTGGAAATTCTTTGGAGTTCTTGGCCTGTACAGAGGGTAAGACATGTTATATAATAATCAAGTAATATGTGACCCTGGACCACAAAACCAGTCTTAAGTCGCTGGGGTATATTTTTAGCAATAGCCAAAAAACTTTATGTGGGTCAAAATTATTGATTTTTCTTTTATGCCAAAAATCATTAAGATATTAAGTAAAGATCATGTTCCATGAAGATATTTTGTAAATTTCCTACCGTAAATATATATATTGTATATAAATATATATATAATATATTGCCCTACAAAGGCAAAGTACAGTAACTATGCAAACACTGAAACTGAGAAAAATGCCTTTAAAGTTTTTACATCAGCCAGTCAAACATGTTGTGGCTAGATTAGTGGCAATGCATTCATTCAAAGCCTTCTTAGGATTAAATTGTTTATAGATAAAAACCATGGCCACTGATGTGACCTTTGACCACCAAAATGCAGATACTGCACTCTGCCTTTGGATGACCTTACACAACTAAAACACTATTGCAAAAGCAAAGTGCAGTATCTACAAACTAAATGTGTTCATCCAGCTTTCTTGTTGTGTTTCTTACTACATGTTGATTGTTTTTAATAACTTTAATAGTTTTATTGATGTTTGCATGTTGTGAATGTTAAAATTACTCAGTAGTAAGCCTCAAGATTGTCTTATCACAATGCTCCTTTCACCACAAAGAGTGTTTTGCTCATTTGATTTAAGAAGTAATTAATTACAGACCAAGTAGTTAAAACAGTAGTTAAAAATTCACACAATTTAAACTTTTCCTAACAATATAACTAGGGATGCCATAAAGGAAAATAAGGGATTATTGTGATTCTTTATAGGAAAATAAGGGACATAATAAGGGATGCTCAAAATATTTGTACTGTTCCACACCATGTACATCATTTCCATGTCTGAAGTATATAAAAGGTGTATAAAAGGTTCTCAGAAAAAAAATCATTTCTGCAGTGAGGGGTTACTGGAAATTGCAGTCAGCGCGAGTCCCGCTCGACTAGGCGACCAGGCGGCAGAGGATTCCGCTTGGTCATAAAGCCTTCCTCGAATGTGTTAACAAATGAAACGGTGATTTGTGCAAAAATAATGATTACTTATCAATTAATAATTTGTTATTTGCATGGTCTGGTAGTCATATGGTGTATGCCTGTGAATAGGGGACAAACTGCGTTTTGTATAACTTTCATACAGAACTCTTATGAGAGGCCGCGGGATACCAAGGCAGACCGCGCAGTATCTGTGGTGTCAAACGGGAAAACAAAGCCAGAACGCAGTTACTTCACTTACTGCGGTTTGCCTTGGTATTAGCTTGGATTTTGTAGTTACTGCAATTGTGACACTCTCGTTTCTCCGAAATGGGACAAAATTGAACCAGGAGACTTTGTCACAAGCCCATTTTAGGACTTAACTCAATTTTGACCAGATTACTGCGCTTTGCCTTTGGACGGCAGCAGGGCTGGACTGGGACAAAAAAATCGGCCCTGGCATTTTTTGGTCCAGGCGGCCCACCACCACTTCGAGATATATATATATAGTCAAAAGTTTTTGGACAGTAAGATTTTTTATGTTTTTTAAAGAATTCTCTAAAGCTTTTTATTTCAGATAAATGCTGATCTTTGGATCTTTTTTATTGGATCTTTCTTACTGTTCAAAAAAATTTTGACTGGTAGTGTATGTATGTATGTATCACACTCAGAGGCGTCATGCACTCATGATTTTTGAGGGGGCACTAATGGCCACTATAGCACTGTATAACTGATATAAGCTTATGTTTTATTTTTTTCCTTTTTATTCGAAATTTTTCTAAACGTGTATCAGGAAATATCTCGATTCTCAAACATGTGTAAGTAAATGCGTTTTGCACCAGATTGTTATTTGTAGGTGACAAAGTAAAGTAGTGTAATCTATTAACTACACATAAAAACCCGACTTTTTACTTAAATAGGCCTACCAGATATATCATGCCATAAAATATTTTTAACACGACTGACTTTGTATTTAATGTGAATTTAATAACAATATTTAAGTTACTATATTAGGCTATAACATTTTCATTTTACAGAGAGCAAAGAATATTTAAATTATCAAAGAACATTTTCACTTCAGTCTAGCCAGAGTTCAGGCACTCTCAAAAAATTAAGCGTTAGCGTTAGTTCTGGCAGGTCACGTGGGTCAAGCTTGCATCAGCTGATTCTCAGCTGATCACATCTACCTATAGGAATACGAAACCTATCGCGGCATTCCTATCTAAGCTCTATTCAGTATTATTCAGCAGCTTTTCAGCTTGCTCAGGAGCAAATTACCCTTCTCCATCCCCAGCTCCTCCTTTCGCCACAGTCAGGACTTGGCTTTCTGATATTCCCTGCTAATCAGACTCCTTTATCTCGAATAAAGTGTTACACTTAAATTTCAAGTACATTAATGATATCTGCCTTGTTCTGTTCTGTTAACCCTAGGGGGGTTATTATTGCTGCTCTCCCTGCTCATTCATGACAGGCTGCATGGATGGGCAGGGAGTTTTTTGCCCAGAACAGAACCATACCGCCAAACCAAACTTTATGCTAAGTATCTATCATTTTGACGATAGTGGTCCTGACAGAACTCCAATTTAAATCACTGAAGCCACTGTGAAATTAATATCTTACTTACATTCGTACACACATCTGCACAGTCAGCGAGCAAGTGAACAAAACAGCTATGACTCATCTGAACGTCTCTGATTACCCATTACATTCATAAGCTCAACAGACTTGTGTGTGATTGGTTATAATGCAGCGCTGTACAAACGCGTCTGTCTCTGGCGCGAACGCAGATTTGAATAGCAGCTGATGCTGTGCCGCACTAAACGATCTAATCACACCGGTGTGATTGTATCAATTATAAAAAAATATTATTCGGCTATTTTTTGTCTTTTGGAAGCTGCATTTAAAATCCACTTGGCTCAGAAATCTGAGGGGGGGACGTGCCCCCTCACTTTGAATGAGCATGACACCTCTGATCACACTCATATCGCATCTTGTTTTGGATAAGAATAAAACGTCAGGTCCGACAATATCGTCTTTTTTATCTAGATTTATTCGTATTGGCCCATGGAAATCTCTATGAACCAGTGGCGGCTCGTCGGGGGAGGCACAGCTTCCCCATGATAATGTACCAAGTACTTATGAGTAGCGATATTGAATATAACAGGCAGCTCTCTTTTAACACATACTTTTAAGAAGGGATGGATGTTTGCTTCAAGTGATAGGCCAGGTAAGTGAAATTATATTATCTTGCTGTATGTATCTCGTTTTCTTTACGTTTTCTGACTAAAAGCAACCAAAAAGCCATTTTAAAGTGGTTAAGCAAATAATAATAATAATAATCGGCAGGGATCCCAGACCAATACAATTAGTGTGCCTCTATTTTAAAACCCACGAGCCACCACTGCTATGAACACACTTGACTTGACTTGGCCAAAAAATCACGGGGGACAAATTTACGTTTTATTAAAAAGTGTTTTTGTATTCTACACTCATTAGAGGGTTAGATGCCTGCCTCCGCTGCGAGACCCTATCAAGTATTTTACCGATTTTCCTCCTGTCTTGCTCTTTGGCCCGCATCACTCACCGCAGAGCAAGCCTGTTCTTGATAATGCTGCTGTGAAAACGTGGGAAAAGCTGACGACGAAGAAGTTGGGGTGAAGCGATCTTTATATAGGCGGAGCAAAGTACTTCACCGCTCCGTCTATAGCGCATTGTGATTGGATGTTTACACTGTAGACAAACCAATGGGCCACTGGCTGCTCGCTGTCGATGCGTGATGGTTCTCGGCAAAACAAAAAAAACAAAACAAAAAAAACTTTTGTCGGCCCCTTAGGTGCGTCGGCCCACCGTGAAAATGCCCGGTATGCCCGATTACCAATTCAGCCCTGGACGGCAGTATGTATAAAATGCTTATATTAATTTTTTACAAAGGCATCTGGGGCCCACATTGTCTGAATGGAGACCACACTGTAATGGCTATATTATATAATATTTTCAAGAACCCTGGAACAGATTGTCATTATCTTTATCTTCGTCACATGCTCCTTGATGTCAGTCTTCTTCTTCTTCTGTCAGAGTTCGGGATCTTCCCCTTTTGCATCACCTTTCTTATCATCAGTAAATCAAGTTATTTGTCCAAACAATCTCTCCCTCTCTCTTCTCCTCATGCAGCTTTCCCCCATTTCTTGCCTATATTCTTAATGCTCCCTATTAAGCAATAAAGTCTCAGTTTCCTGTTAGACCTGACCACTAATTTGCTCGATACAAGCTGGCCAAACTAAGAAGCCTGGAAACACTACTTCTTCCACCTCCCCAACCACTGCTGCACAGGAAGGTCAGAGAGAAACTATGACCTGTGTAGAAAGTCTCCTCCTCAACTTCTCCCATTGATTTTTGTTGATTTTTTTCTTCTTCCTCAGTAAGTAACAACTACTGTCACCAATGAGTATAAAATAAAATATATAAATTATCAGGAGTCAACATCAAGGGGATGAGATTCGGCTAGTTAGCATAGTCCAGTCAATAGCTTCGGTGGGAATACGCTGTGTGCGTTTGGCTGCCACTTCAGATTGGGCTGTTTGTATGTTTTGTCTTGTTTAAATGTGCTTTTACATCTATACACTTATAAATGTACTTGGACTTCAACTGGACAATTAATTTTTCAGATTCTCGTTGGTGCGCAGAGGTGGTGTGCCCCGCTATGATGCTTTGTTACAATGTTTCATCCGGCCTACCTGAACCCGCCGGCCTGCCTGCGTCGCCGACGGGAGTGTTTTGCGGCGTGGTGGACTGTTGTTGGGTTTTCCCACTTGCCGTTTGGGGTCTGCTCTGCTCTCCTTCGGGCTCTGTGGAGGATGCCAAGTCATCGAGTGTTCCCGTTTGCCTCTCGGGTCCTGGAGTTTGCACTCCTTTGGACTCTGTGGCGTTTGTGACTGGTTGCTTGGTGTGCCGTTCCATGAGGACTATTGGTTGCTGCATTTTACTCTGCTGCTCCTGTGGCATGGACTCTTGGTGATATATTTCTCCCTTTGGATTATCCTTTTTCTAATACCATGATTGTCTGTGATGTTTGATACATACACTGTATTGTTTTTTTGTGTTTTTGTTGTGTTTATGTTTTGATTTGTAAAGTGCTTTGAGCTCTGGAAAAGTGCTATATTAATTAAACTTATTATTATTATTATTATTAGTATTATGCTTTTAGTTACTGTAACTACACTATACACTCAGAAATCTTGGAGCTCTGTCATATGGGCTACTTTCATGGTGCATTTTGTTATTTTGGAGCTTCCATCCCCACTCACTTTCACTTTTGTATGGAAAAAGGAGCAGCACGAACATTTGTTAAAATATTTTCTTTTGTGCATAGAAGAAAGTCACAAAGGTTTTGAATGATATGAAGGTAAGTAAATGGCAGAATTTTCATTTTTGGGTGAACTAATCAGGGGCATTTTATCCGAGGAAATGGATAAAAAAAAAATAGTAGTACAGAAATACAAACAAATGCTATTTTAATATTTCTTTGAGAGGAAAGAATGCCACCCATTTGAACATCTATCCAAAATTAAAAATGTATTATTATTATTATTATTATTATATGTAATATTATTATTATTACTGAGATGTCATCTGGATTTCATGTCATCAATGGTGGATGTCATCAGTCCAAAACTGATTATTGTGCATATCTCATTGGAATCCTGTTATATTTAGCAAGTGTGAATGGCAAAAAATCACATGAAATATAATTTTTTTTTAATTATGTGGTTTGGAATCCTATTCAAACCACATTTCTGGAAATCAATTTCAGTCTGACCGCTTTGATCTGATTTCGAGTACCTTTTTTTTTCACTTTCTCATTCCACGTAAAACATAAATACGTCGGACATTGATTGTAGAAAACATGCTGACTGTCTTGGCAGTAACAAGGTTGTGTTGTTGCAAAGTGCAAGTCGAGCAGAAAATTATAATACTGCTGGTCTACACACTGGACCCCTGCATTTCAGCCAGAGCCTGACAGGGCCCGATTTACACCCTCAAAGGCCGGGCAGCAGTATCAATGAACAAAAAACTTGTATATGCGCCTAACTGCGCACATTTATCAATGTCAAACATTTGAACTAACATTGTGATATGCTTGAAAGGTTTTATATCTATGGATTTTATTGTAGGCAAGTCACTGGACAACAAACTCTGTGAACTGCCGGCATGCATCTCATACCAACGAGAAACAAGGGACTGCTGCATTATTTGTCTCACAGAAACCTGGATGTCTGCAGTGGTTCCAGACTTAGCCATCGAGCTTACGGGGTTCTCTGTGCACCGCTAGGACCGAACGAAAGAGCTCACAGGGAAAAGCAGAGGTGGGGGCATTTGTTTCTTTACCAACAACTTGTGGTGTGATGAAAGGAACCTACACTCTATTAAATCCTTCTGCTCCCCTGATCTGGAATTTTATATGCTTCTGTGTCGACCATTCTCCTACCGAGGGAATTTACAGCGATCAAAATCACAGCTGTTTACATTCCCCCTCAAGCCAACACAGACCAGGCACTCAAGGACCTGTATGGGAATATAAGTGAGCAGGAAACCACGCACCCAGATGCAGCGTTTATTGTTACGGGGGACTTTAACAAAGCCAACTTCAGAAAAATAGCTTCAAAATGTTTTCAACACATCACCATCAACATGTGTGGTGATCGTGCACTGAACCACTGCTACTCTCCTTTCCGGGACGCCTACAAATCCCTCCCACGCCCACCTTTTGGCAAATCGGATCACTCCTCCTTTCTGCTCCTGTCTGCTTATAGGCAGAAACTGAAACGGGAAGCACCCGCTCTCTCCTTTCCGGGACGCCTACAAATCCCTCCCACGCCCACCTTTCGGCAAATCGGATCACTCCTCCTTTCTGCTCCTGTCTGCTTATAGGCAGAAACTGAAACGGGAAGCACCCGCCCTCAGGACAGTTCAATGCTGGTCGGACCAATCAAACGCTATACTACAGGACTGTTTTGATCACGTGGACTGGGACATGTTCCAGGCAGCATCTGATGACAATATAGAGGCGTACAGATACTGTAACGTGTTTCATCAGGAAGTGCGTAGAAGACGTAGTGCCGTCAAAATCAATCCGCATCTACCCCAACCAAAAACCATGGATTAATAGTGATGTACGAGCAGCCTTGTCAGCGCAGACATCTGCTTTTAAATCTGGAAATGCTGATGATCGCAAACAAGCCAGTTACGACCTCAGGAAATCCATCAAAGATAAAATCAAAGTTGAAGAACAATTCAACACCAACAACGCAAGAAGCATGTGGCAGGGCATCAATAACATCACAGATTTTAAAGGGAATAAACCAGCTACTGTGAACATTGCCACCTCTCTACCGGATGAGCTTAATAATTTTTATGCTCGTTTCGAGGCTCACAACACCGCCCACACAGAGAGCGCTCCCGCGGCTGCTGCAGAAGATGTAAGTGCACTCTCCGTCTCTGTCACGGATGTAACCCGATCCTTCCGACGGGTGAATATCCGCAAGGCTGCGGGTCCTGATGGCATCCCAGGCCGTGTGCTCCGAGCATGTGCATTACAACTAATGTTAAAAATCTAAACGGTTCATTATTAACTGGCTTATTAACTCTTAAACGCAAGGAGCATCACAAAATCTGCACCTGTGGCAAAAACAAGTGTTAAAGTGCGTCGAAATCTGAGAAACTTGTTTCTGCCGTGGCTCCACTAGCTTTACCTGTAGGGTGTGTAGGATATTCAGCAAAGTCCCAATGAAAGTAGGAAGCTGATTTCAGAAATGGAAGATAAAGCAAGTTTTGCCCACAGGCAGCTATTTCCAGTCATGCCAGTACAACTCCAATTAGCCCGAATGGGGAACAAACGAGACGTCCAAAAATGCCTGGTCAATCGGACGTTTCAATTGCACACGTCAAATAGCCAAGAATCGTTGAACATTCGTGGCATAAGCAGGTCCCACCGAGATTTGAACTCGGATCGCTGGATTCAGAGTGCTAACCATTACACCATGGAACTTTGATTACAGTGACACTTGCTCACATTGCCACAAAGACTAAATCACTTATAGGGTCACCAGCATTACCTCCAAGCTTGTGCTTTTTTTGCCGCAAGAAAGTATGTAGGTTCCACCAAGATTTGAACTCGGAGTGCTGGATTCAAAGTCCAGAGTGCTAACCATTACACCATGGAACCACCACTCCCTTGCTGGCAGCCATTTGAAAGGCAGATAGCGTTGTGGCTATGGGGAGCCAATTAGACAGCAGGGTTGGTTCACAGTGAATTTTGGTCACCGGCCCACCTCGACCAAAAGTCAAGGAGAGGGAGCATCTGCCAAAACCCAGGATCGAACCTGGGATCTTCAGATCATCAGTCTAACGCGCTCCCAACTGCGCCATTTCAGCCACAGTTCTAACCAGCAGGGATTTCCATGAGACCACCCGTCCCTTTGCGAGAAGAGCAGAGTTGACCTACCAGAGAACAAAAGAGGCTGGCACGTAGGGGGATGAACCTGTGACCTTGGCTTTATTAGCACCATGCTCTAACCAACTGAGCTAACCGGCCTGGCTCTGACTGGACTTCTTTCCAATTTTCTTTCTAATTATGACACTTAAAAGATAGATGAGCTTCAAGGGCAAGCCTTATCACAGGCTCGTCCAGGATTTTCACCCTGGACCTCTCGCACACAAAGCGAGAATCATACCCCTAGACCAACGAGTCAGCTCGCTCTGCCTTTGATCCGCTGCCTAGCCACGAGCATCACTGTTCAAATGGCTTTAAATGCAAGGAGCATCACGAAATCTGCACCT
>NW_015655629.1:52002-58803 GCF_001515625.1 Sinocyclocheilus rhinocerous | reverse complement strand
AAGCCAGTTACGACCTAAGGAAATCCATCAAAGATAAAAACAAAGTTGAAGAACAATTCAACACCAACAACGCAAGAAGCATGTGGCAGGGCATCAATAACATCACCGATTTTAAAGGGAATAAACCAGCTACTGTGAACATTGCCACCTCTCTACCGGATGAGCTTAATAATTTTTATGCTCGTTTCGAGGCTCACAACACCGCCCACACAGAGAGCGCTCCCGCGGCTGTTGCAGAAGTGGTGAGTGCACTCTCCGTCTCTGTCGCGGATGTAACTCGATCCTTCCGATGGGTGAATATCCGCAAGGCTGCAGGTCCTGATGGCATCCCAGGCCGTGTGCTCCGAGCATGTGCATTACAACTAATGTTAAAAATCTAAACGGTTCATTATTAACTGGCTTATTAACTCTTAAACGCAAGGAGCATCACAAAATCTGCACCTGTGGCAAAAACAAGTGTTAAAGTGCGTCGAAATCTGAGAAACTTGTTTCTGCCGTGGCTCCACTAGCTTTACCTGTAGGGTGTGTAGGATATTCAGCAAAGTCCCAATGAAAGTAGGAAGCTGATTTCAGAAATGGAAGATAAAGCAAGTTTTGCCCACAGGCAGCTATTTCCAGTCATGCCAGTACAACTCCAATTAGCCCGAATGGGGAACAAACGAGACGTCCAAAAATGCCTGGTCAATCGGACGTTTCAATTGCACACGTCAAATAGCCAAGAATCGTTGAACATTCGTGGCATAAGCAGGTCCCACCGAGATTTGAACTCGGATCGCTGGATTCAGAGTGCTAACCATTACACCATGGAACTTTGATTACAGTGACACTTGCTCACATTGCCACAAAGACTAAATCACTTATAGGGTCACCAGCATTACCTCCAAGCTTGTGCTTTTTTTGCCGCAAGAAAGTATGTAGGTTCCACCAAGATTTGAACTCGGAGTGCTGGATTCAAAGTCCAGAGTGCTAACCATTACACCATGGAACCACCACTCCTTTGCTGGCAGCCATTTGAAAGGCAGATAGCGTTGTGGCTATGGGGAGCCAATTAGACAGCAGGGTTGGTTCACAGTGAATTTTGGTCACCGGCCCACCTCGACCAAAAGTCAAGGAGAGGGAGCATCTGCCAAAACCCAGGATCGAACCTGGGATCTTCAGATCATCAGTCTAACGCGCTCCCAACTGCGCCATTTCAGCCACAGTTCTAACCAGCAGGGATTTCCATGAGACCACCCGTCCCTTTGCGAGAAGAGCAGAGTTGACCTACCAGAGAACAAAAGAGGCTGGCACGTACGGGGATGAACCTGTGACCTTGGCTTTATTAGCACCATGCTCTAACCAACTGAGCTAACCGGCCTGGCTCTGACTGGACTTCTTTCCAATTTTCTTTCTAATTATGACACTTAAAAGATAGATGAGCTTCAAGGGCAAGCCTTATCACAGGCTCGTCCAGGATTTTCACCCTGGACCTCTCGCACACAAAGCGAGAATCATACCCCTAGACCAACGAGTCAGCTCGCTCTGCCTTTGATCCGCTGCCTAGCCACGAGCATCACTGTTCAAATGGCTTTAAATGCAAGGAGCATCACGAAATCTGCACCTATGGCAAAAACAAGTGTTAAAGTGTGTCAGTTTCTGAGAAACTTGTTTCTGCCGTGGCTCCACTAGCTTTACCTGTAGGGTGTGTAGGATAGTCAGCAAAGTCCTAATGAAAGTAGGAAGTTTATTTCAGAAATGGAAGATAAAGCAAGTTTTGCCCACAGGCAGCTATTTCCAGTCATGCCAGTACAACTCCAATTAGCCCGAATGGGGAACGAACGAGACGTCCAAAACGCCTGGTCAGTCGGACGTTTCAATTGCCCATGTCAAACAGCCAAGAATCGTTGACCATAAAAAAAAAGAAAAGAAGCGCAAAGACAAACTGTGCTGCCTTTTTATGTCTGTATGTGTGTGTGTGCAGAAAACAAATTTAATGTGTAATGAAGTTTCCTTGGGAGTACTTACCCTGTTACAATTCTCATGGGTGCGAACTTACTTGATCACAAAAGTCACTTCTGATACAGGATCACAATCTTGTGAAAGCCAAATCAATTATTTGTAATAAAGCACATGTAAAAAAAAATGAGAAGTTGATGCAAAGTGTGGTACGACAACAGGAAAGCTGAGAAAGTTTCATTTAAAGAAACACTGAATGAAATCAGCAAGCATTAGAAGAGATGAGCTAATAAAAGATGGCAGCCATCATAATTACCTGAGGAAAAGAACAGCAAGAGCAAGAACAAAAGAAGGAAAATGATCTAACATGGAAGACTTTCTACAACTTGAGACAATGTCAAAGGCTAACGAATTAAAGTGGGCCTATGCATGGATTTAAAATTGGGGGTGGACCTAACATGAAGAGGGAGACGCTTCCAAAGCTTAGGGAGAACACCTGCAACAGCCAGATGTCCCTTTGATTGTGGGAAACAGAAAGGGGAGGTTGGCTGCTTGACCAGAGTAATCCACAGGTAGTGTATGTAATACAGGAGTCCACACATATACTGGGGAGAAAGACCAAGAAGGGTCTAACAAACAAAAGCACAATCTTTAAGTTAATTCTTCAACTAAGTGGTGGCCAATGCAAAGATGCCAGCAAAGAGGAGATATGGCCTCTTTTCTTTTAGCCTGTTGGAACATCCCTGTACAGCACCTGCACAATAGCGAGCTCACCTCCATGGAGTCTTTTGTAGCGGTGGACATCTCTCCTCATACGGCCAGGGGAATTAACTCAAATTGTAGAGAGCTTGCTTAGCATGCGAGAGGCCATACCACCCTGTGGGCGCTAGAGTGCTAGCAGGAAGTGAGTTGGCAGTTTGAGCAGTCGGTGAGAAAGGCTCACCTTTTTTGTTCTGTTTTTTGTTGTCATCCTTCCGAAAAAAAAGTTTTATTTTGGTATACTTTTTGTTTGATCTTTTCCTCCAAGCAGCTCACACTGTTTGGGGGGAAGCTTTTATTTTTGGCTTTAATTTTCAAAAATGGATGGATTAACGGCAACGACCCCAGCAATGGCAAGAGAAACACCAAGTGGAAATGAAATTGGACTGGAAAAAAAGACACCGAGATGGAAACGAAAAGGAAAAGGAGACTAGGAAGGAAATCCGGAAAAGAGTTTATAGTAAGGAAGCAACAGTAACAGTGGACTTAATGGATGTGGATGATGTGAGAGCAGTGGATATTATAAAGTCAGTGACAGAAAAAGTTGGAAAAGGTAAAATCTTGGCGGTTCGACCTAAACTAACTAGGAGTTATGAGGTGACTTTGGAGAGGGAGGAGGACACTGAGGAGCTGATAAATGGATTAATTATCAAAGGAAAAACCTGTGAGGTAACAAGACTTAAAAACAGAGACTTTGTTGTCTCCTTTATGCATCTGCCTGTTTACATGGACGACGAGGACATTTTAAAGAAACTGGAGGGAAGGGGAGTTCTCCCCATCTCTAAAATAAAAAGAAGGCTCTATCCAGGCACACATATTGAAGACGGAACAAGATTTGTAAGAACTAGATTCCCCAGAGAAGTGATCTCACTCCCGTACAGCACCAAGCTCGACACAGCAGAAGGACCACAGCACCTTTGGGTGATGCACAGCCATCAGGTAAAGACCTGCAGGTTGTGCATGAGCCCGGAGCATATGGTGAAAGACTCTGCTGAATTTAGGTGCTACAAATGCGATGAGAGAGGACACTTTGCGAGGGACTGCAAGGCGGTAAAGTGCCCGGATTGCGAGGAGGTGCTCAGCAAGTGTGAATGCTGGATGGAAAACGAGGAAGAGGAGGAAGAAGGTGTGAGCGGGCAGATGCATGAATGAGACAGTGAAAAGTAGCAAGAGGAAGGAACCACGACAACACAGGTTAATGGAACTAAAGAAAATAAGGACAAAGGAGAACAGAGTGAAGAAAGTAACATACAGGAAGAGCAAGCACAACAAGGGGGAGAAGCGGAGATGCAAATAGACATTCCTCAGACTGTTAAAAAACTTTTGGACAGAATAGAACATCAAAGGATCATGAATGAAGAACAGACTGTTGAGAGTGGCAGTGAAGAGGAAAAGGAGGACAAAGCTGGGAAACAAATGAAAAGAAGAAGATCAATCAAGGTAAAACCAAGTTTGGGCGTGGCAAGGAAAAAGGTTGTTAAAGAGGACTCATTGAAAAATTTAAACAGATATGAACTGTTAAAGGACTTGGGGGAGATAGAATGATAATTGATGGGCTTTATGTATACTCGTTTCTGTCTCATGTTTGTGACTTCAAGATGTAAGAAAGTTTGATAAAGTAAAAGAAATGTGTAAAAAAGAAGACGTAATAATGCTACAAGAAACAAATTTTGTTTATTTTTTTTCCTCCCAGCAGCTCACGCTGTTTGGGGGGAAGCTACGGTTTTTTGGTTTTCATTTTTAAAATGGATGGATTAACGGCAACGACCCCTGCAATGGCAAGAGAAACACCAAGAGGAAATGAAATTGGACCTGAACAAAGACACCGAGATGGAAACCAAAAGGAACAGGAGACTACGAAGGATATCTGGAAACGAGTTTACAGTAAGGAAGCAACAGTAACAGTGGACTTAATGGATGTGGAAGATGTGAGAGCAGTGGATATTATAAAGTCAGTGACAGAAAAAGTTGGAGATGGGAAAATCTTGGCAGTTCGACCTAAGCCATCAAGGTGTTATGAGGTGACTTTGGAGAGGGAGGAGGACACTGAGGAGCTGATAAATGGATTAATTATCAAAGGAAAAACCTGTGAGGTAACAAGACTTAAAAACAGAGACTTTGTTGTCTCCTTTATGCATCTGCCTGTTTACATGGACGACGAGGACATTTTAAAGAAACTGGAGGGATGGGGAGTTCTCCCCATCTCTAAAATAAAAAGAAGGGTCTATCCAGGCACACATATTGAAGACGGAACAAGATTTGTTAGAACAAGATTCCCCAGAGAAGTGATCTCACTCCCGTACAGCACCAAGTTCGACACAGCGGAAGGACCACAGCACTTTCGGGTGATGCATAGCCAGCAGGTAAAGACCTGCAGGTTATGCATGAGCCCGGAGCATATGGTGAAAGACTGTCCGGAGTTTAGGTGCTATAAATGCGATGAGAGGGGACACTTTGCGAGGGACTGCAAGGCGGTGAAGTGCCCAGATTGTGAGGAGGTGCTCAACAAGTGTGAATGCTGGATGGGAAACGAGGAAGAGGAGGAAGAAGGTGTGAGCGGGCAGATGCATGAAGGAGACAGCGAAAAGGAGCAAGAGGAAGGAACCACAACAACACAGGTTAATGGAACTAAAGAAAATAAGGACAAAGGAGAACAGAGTGAAGAAAGTAACATACAGGAAGAGCAAGCACAGCAAGGGGGAGAAGCGGAGATGCAAATGGACATTCCTCAGACTGTTGAAACAATTTTGGACAGAATAGAACATCAAAGGATTGTGAATGAAGAACAGACTGTTGAGATGGGCAGTGAAGAGGAAAAGGAGGACAAAGTTGGGAAACAAATGAAAAGAAGAAGATCAATCAAGGTAAAACCAAGCTTGGCTGGGGCAAGGAAAAAGGTAGTTAAAGAGGACTTATTGGAAAATGTAAACAGATATGAACTGTTAAAGGACTTGGGGGAGATAGAATGATAATTGATGGGTTTGATATATATTCTTTTTTGTCTCATGATGGTGAAGATAGTAACATTTAATGCGAGAGGACTTCAAGATGTAAGAAAGTTTGATAAAGTAAAAGAAATGTGTAAAAAAGAAGATATAATAATGCTACAAGAAACAAATTGGACAGAAGGGTCTATAAAGGAAATGAGGAAAAGGTGGAACGGTGAAATTCTGTATAATGAAAGAAATGAAAGAAATGGTAGAGGTGTGGCAATTTTAATAAGAGAAAACAGTGGTGTAAAATGCAAAAAAGATGAAATAGATGAAATAGGTAAATGTTTGGTAGTGGAAATGATTTATGAAGAGAAGAATATTATACTGGTCAACATACATGCACCAACGAAAGAAAAAGAAAAGAGATTGTTTTTTAACATTATCAAGACAATTGTGAGGAATTATAAATATATTATTATGCTGGGGGATTTTAATACAGTTTTTAGCAAACAAGATATAGCGGAGGGCATGGTTTTCAAAAGTGATACGGGAAGGAAAGAGTTAAGATCACTAATGGAAGAAAACAATATGATGGATGTATGGAGGGAAAGGAACGAAAACAAAAGAGAATACTCTAGAAGACAAATAGTAGGCAATTTCATTTATCAAACAAGAATAGATATGGTTTTATGTACAAGGAATTTACAACGTTTTATAGAGAAGTTAAGTTATGAAGAAACAAGTTTAAGTGATCATAAGCCATTTTTTGTACATTTGGATTGGGATGCTGGGAAAAGAGGGCCAGGGGTATGGGTTTTAAATACAGACATTTTAAAGGATGGGAATTATGTTGCAACAATAAAAGACATGATAAAAAAAGAAAAAGAAAATGAAATGTATATAGAGGACAAAAGGATCTGGTGGGAGAACGTGAAATTTTTTGTGAAAAAAATCACTATTAGGTATTGTGTGTTAAAAAAATTTTTTTTTTTTTTTTTAAATAAGAGAAAGACTGGAGAAGCAAGTAAATGAGGAAACAGAATATATTCAAAAAATAAAAGATGAAGAGCAGGAAGAGCTGAAGGAGATTGAAGAGAATAGATATAAGGGGGCATTATTGAGGTGTAAAGCAAAATATCTGATAGAAGGAGAAAAGTTTTTTTTTTTTTTTTTT
>NW_015655629.1:45140-51765 GCF_001515625.1 Sinocyclocheilus rhinocerous | reverse complement strand
TTTTTTTTTTTTTTTTTTTTTTCAAAAAAAGAAAAGGAAGAGTTGAAACTATAAAAGAAGTACAGAAATAAAATGGTGAAATGGTAGAAGAATGTGGGGAAATTTTAGAAAAAGTAAGAAACTATTATGATTAAAATCTGTTTAGTACGGAAGGAGTAAGGGAGAGAGAAAAAAGGGAGTTAATTGAATTAATAAAAATAAAAGTGAGTAAAGAGGAGAAGGAAGAATGTGATCAGACCATAAGTAAAGAAGAGATAGAAAGAGCAATAAACGAATTGAACAAAAAGAAAAGCCCAGGGATTGATGGTTTAGGAAGCGAGTTTTACGTAACTTTTAAAGACTTTTTAGCAAATATTTTAAGGGATGTTTATGATGAGATTTTTGAAAAGGGAGGAATGATGTTAAGAATGGGTATGGGATTGATGAAGGTAATATATAAGAAGAAGGGGGAAAAAACAGAATAAAAAAATTACAGACCTATCACAATGCTAAATACTGATTTAAAGATTCTAGCAAAACTTTTTGCGAATAGATTAAAAGAGATAATGCCAAAGATAATCACAACAAATCAGGTATATGGAGTAAAAGGAAAAGATGTAACAATGAGTATAAGAGACACGATAAGGTACATGGGAGAAAAAAGGAAAGGAGGGTATATAATTAACTTAGATTTTGAAAAAGCTTTTGACAGGGTGGAACACGAATATTTATTTGATATTTAAAAAATTTTTGGGTTTGGGGAGAATTTTATTAAATGGATTCGTATTGTATACAAGGAAGCAGTGACAACAATAACATGTAATGGGTTTTTAACTAAATGTTTTATAATAACACGATCTTTAAGACAAGGGTCAGCCCTGCTATACTCATTGGTGGCAGAACCGCTTGGACTAGCTATAAAACAAGAAAGGGGAATCAAAGGAATAGAGATCGAACAAACCGGAAAGGAGAATACAATTTTTCAATATGCAGATGACAACCATTTTTGCTAAAGTAATTTTACAAAATTTGCAAAAAAGTAATGGAAATAGTACAGAGATTTTGCAAGGAATCAGGAGGAAAAGTAAATGAAGAAAAAACTGTATATATGTGATTTGGGCAGACGACAGATTTAACAGGGAGTTTTAAATTTAAGGAAGTAAAAGAAATGAAGATTTTTGAAGATACATATGTCCCTTCAAAAAACTTTTTGTCAGCAGTGAGCCCCAAAAGCTCAGGTAGGGAGCATGACTTCATAGCACCAAAGCGCAGTCTGTTTAGTTAAGGAAGTTAATGTAAAAGGGAAGGTCTCTGCTTGGAGAATGCAGGCATCGATTCCGCTACCTCTCGCATGCTAAGCGAGCGCTCTAACATTTCAGCTAATTCCCCTGGCCGTATGAGGAGTGATGTCATCGCTACAAAAGACTCCATGGAGGTGAGCTCGCTATTGTGCAGGTGCTGTACCGGGATGTTCCAACGGGCTCAAAGAAAAGAGGCCATATCTCCTCTTTGCTGGCATCTTTGCATTGGCCACCACTTAGTTGTGGAATTAACTGAAAGATTGTGCTTTTGTTTGTTAGACCCTTCTTGGTCTTTCTCCCCAGTATATGTGTGGACTCCTGTATTACATACACTACCTGTGGATCACTCTGGTCAAGCAGCCAACCTTACAGGAAAGTAAGAGATGAAATGTGGGAGCACTTGGTTACAGAAATAGAAAGAAGGTTACATTTTTGGAAATTAAGAACTTTACATTTGCAAGGGAAGGTTTTGATTTTAAATGTTTTAATGGTTTCAAAGTTATGGAATGTTTTATATGTATCAGAACTCCCCTTATGGACGGAAAATAGGTAGAAAAAATGTTTTCTGGATTTCTTATGGGAGGGCAAACCACCAAAAATTGCGTACAACACGATTTTAGGGGCGGTGGAGAGGGGAGGTCTAGGGTTAATGGACACAGAGCAAAGAAAAAACAGTTTAAGAGTAAAAATAGTGAAGAAGTACTTACAAGAAGAAACAAACACAGAATGGAGGAAAACAATTAAATATTTTTTAAACAAATGTGGGAACTTTAACATGGGAGATGGGATTCTATGGATGAAAACGAAAAATTGGATGACGGAAGGATTACCTGATTTTTATAGAGAAGTTTTAGGCGCATGGGGAAAGTTTTTAACGACAGTTCAATATGATCCACAAGGGAGAGAAAACATTTTAAATCAACCTCTGTTCTTAAATACTAACATTCTAAAACAAGACAAAGAAATATTTTTTAAGAAATGGATGGAAGTAGGGGTAAATAAGGTGAGAGATGTTTTATATGAATTTAAAGAGGGGTTTTTACCGGTACAGTGCATAGTGGATGCAATGGAAGAGGCAAAAGAAGATTACAGTAGACAAGAAATAACAAATAAGTATGCAACTATTAAAGACGCAATACCTCAAGAATGGGTTAAAAGAATAGAAAACATGGAAGAAGAGATAAAAGAGAAAAACATTTATGTGACTGGAAGAAAAACGGCATGATTTTAAGACCTGTACTGTGAAGATGTTTTATTGTTTTTTTATACTGGGTGCAGAAATTTAAAGATCTTAAAGAAGAGTGTATATGTAGGAACATGAGGGGGAGGTGTGTGGAAACAAAGTTAGAATGTTTGGAATATTTTATAAGACACAAAGTGGTTTTTACTGAGGCTATTTTAAATAAAATAGAAATGGAATAAAATGCGATGTGCAAAGTGTGCCAGGAAAAGGAAGAGGGGGTTTTACATATGTTTTATATTGTAAAAAATTGGAGGATTTTTTAAGGAAATGTAAATGTTTAATTAAATATTTGACTGGGGAGTGGAATGAAAATGTAATGGAGTGGAACAGAGTGGTGATGTTTGGATGGGAAAAGAAGTGTCAAAACAAAAGGTTTATAAATCTGTGTATAATGTTAATGAAAAGTGCAATATGGGAGAGAAGAATTGTGGCTAAGAAAGAAAAAAATGTGTTAGATGTGTGGACTGTATTTAAAAGAAAAACAGAAAAATATGTAGAAAACCTATATGTGTATTTTAAAGATGAAAATATGCTGAAAGCTTTTTATGATGTTTTCACTTCAAAAGTGTGTTGTGCGTTAAAAGATCTAAATGTGAAAGTTGCCGGGGACTGAATAAGATTTTCTAAAGATGTGTATGCAAGCTTTCAACAGACAGAATATGATGTATGAAAGATATTTCTTATTTACTTGTTCTATTTATTTTAATTATTATTATTTTATTATCTGTGTTTTTGTACTGTCGCTGTCATTCTGTTGCACTGCGGAAGCTTTTGTCATGAAAATAATTACAATGTTAAACACAGATTTTAAAATGTTAGCAAAGGTTTTAGCAAACAGGTTAAAGTAGGTAATGCCAAGCATAATTCAAACAAATCAAGCATACAGTATAAAAGGTAGGGACATAGCGGACATCACAATGAGTATAAGGGACATGCTATGGTACATGAAGTAGAAAAACGAAGATGGTTATATAATTAGTCTAGATTTTGAAAAAGCTTTCAGCAGAGTAGAACGATGTTTTATGAGAAGTTTTAGGCGCTTGGGGAACAACAGTTCAATACGATCCACAAGGGAGAGAAAATATTTTAAATCAACCTCTGAGTGGGATGAAAATGTAATGGAGTGGAACAGAGTGGTGATGTTTGGATGGGAAAAGAAGTGTCAAAACAAAAGGTTTATAAATCTGTGTATAATGTTAATGAAAAGTGCAATATGGGAGAGAAGAATTGTGGCTAAGAAAGAAAAAAATTGTGTTAGATGTGTGGACTGTATTTAAAAGAAAAACAGAAATATGTAGAAAACCTATATGTGTATTTTAAAGATGAAAATATGCTGAAAGCTTTTTATGATGTTTTCACTTCAAAAGTGTGTTGTGCTTTAAAAGATCTAAATGTGAAAGTTTCCGGGGACTGAACAAGATTTTCTAAAGATGTGTATGCAAGCTTTCAACAGACAGAATATGATGTATGAAAGATTGTTCATGAAAGTCTATATTTTATTGTATTTTATTGTTTGAATAATAAAAAATAAAAAAAAGAGCAGAGGACTGTAGGCAATCCTTAGGCCGCTGGTTCAACTATGGCTCGAAGGAGGTCTATTTTCAGCTGCCCACCTTTTTGTTTTTGTTTGGCTGGGTTTCTCGCAGCTGCAAGCAGAGCTTCACTTCACAGTCCACAGGGAATTGAACCCGAGACGCGGTGGAGAGAGCGCAAAATCCTAACCACTAGACCACCAGGGACGGGCTGGTATTTCGAAAAAAAACAACAACTACTAAAACAGCCTTAGAAAATTAAACACAAAGCGAGCTAGCCAGGAGTCAAACCTAGAATCTTCTGAGCCATAGTCAGACACGTTATCCATTGCGCCAATGGCCCACCAACAGACAGAGACAGACAGAGACAGAAGCGTGGCATCTCCCATAGACATTAGAACGGGTGTGCAACATACGCCTTTTGTGGAATAAAAGACGCGTGCTTGGAGATTTGCCTTTTCTTCTGGACTTTTCGAAAAAAAACAACAACTACTAAAACAGCCTTAGAAAATTAAACACAAAGCGAGCTAGCCAGGAGCCATAGTCAGACACGTTATCCATTGCGCCAATGGCCCACCAACAGACAGAGACAGACAGAGACAGAAGCGTCTCTTGCGAACACCAGACTTGTTGGTTTTCGACGTGACAGAGGCTACAATTGCTGTCTGCTTATTCTCACACTGTTATCAGGCGTGCAGACTACCAGCCCTTACCTGGTGGTCTAGTGGTTAAGATTCGGCACTTTCACCGCTGCGGCCAGGGTTCGATTCCCGCACAGGGAGTGCTCTTTTGCCTTCCAACGGTGGACTGTGAGGTGAAGCTCTGCTTGCAGCTGCGAGAAACCCAGCCAAATAAAAAAAAAAGAAGGTGGTCACTTGAAAAAAGAAAAAAACCTCCTTCGAGCAGAAGTTGCACCAGCAACCTAAGGATTGCCAACACTCCTACCTACAGCCCTCCGCTCTACCAGCTGTTCTATCGAAGGCACAGGGTGTTAGATAGAACCTCAACCTATTAGGGTTCTGTAGCTCTACTGGTGGCCAAAAATCACTTCTGGTGCAGGAAGACGTGCTGGCTTTTTGAGGAGGGAAACAAGCAAAACAAGAATTATCTGCATTGTTCGGCCACAGACATACGCCTTTTGTGAAATAAAAGACGCGTGCTTGGAGATTTGCCTTTTCTTCTGGACTTTTGACAGACGAGGAAACTTAAAGTTATACTAAATGTTTCAAGAAAAACGTAGCCATTAGATATTTTGACCTCAAACTCATTTTCAATATCTGACCTAAAATATTTATTTGAAGTAAATTTGCTTTAATTCTTCCAGGGCAAATTAGTAGTTGGATTTATGTAGTGCAAGTGGTTATCACATTTGCTTTATACATAAAAGGTCCTTCTAAAACAGCGGGAAACAAAACACACTTTTCAAATTCACTTGATATCTTAGCAAAAGGCAGTCGAAGACACATGTACTGGCAAAAGCTGTGAACTGTCCTTTCCCTTCTGTTTTGTGTGCTGGTCATCGTTTTGGATCCTGAAACCCTGTCTGATCGGCTATTTTTAGTGAGATTCTCATTTAAAAAACCTGTTAGGTCCCACGTTGAAATGAGGCAAATACAACATGTAACTTTTTGGGAAAAAAATGAAGTTGGTTTGACAGGGTTTCAGGGTCCAGAATGATGACCAGTACAGAACAAAGAAGAAAAATGCTGGCACATTATAACCACTACACTACATAAACAATGACTCTACTTTGCCCTGAAGAAGGGGTCTCAATCTACCCAAACTGATTCAGTAAGAGAAAAGAGAGACATTTATCTCTGTAGTGCAGACTTCCCACCCAAAGAAGCAATTCTAAAATCTGTTCCCAGTCTAGAATCAGGGACATTTCAGGTGTTAGGCAACCGTGATAACCACTACACTACAGAAAAATCTCATATTGTTTATATAAGTGTTTTATTTTGATTTAGTTTCATGAACTGTGCACAAAGATAAAATAAAACGTGTAATAATGGTTCTTGTGTAGAATGTACAAAATCTGCAACGATCTTAATAACATTTACATTAAAATAGGGTATAGTTATCTTTAATATAGAAAATATTTGAATGTGAATAATTGAAAAGAACATTTTGATCACATTTTAGACTTTTATTTTTAAAGAGACATTCACTTGTATATTATATTTGTATAACTATGTACAGAAAACCCATATGAAATTTAACCAATAAACACCAAAAAAAAAGTTTCTCATTTTATTTATCGAACAATAATATACATATTATATAAAACACACACATTACTAACCAAATATATAATAATTAAATAAATATACATTAAATAATTATAGATTAAACAACAACAACAATAATAACAAATTCTAAAGTTGTGGAGAACAGGAAAAACAAGAAAATTTTGTTTTAAATTAAATAATTATGTACAATTATGTATGTTTAATAGTAACAGTTATTAACATTTAGTGTTTACAAATCTGAGCAAGGTAAAATAACAAAGCAAGTCAATAAAATTAACATAAAACACACTAAAACAATGTAAACAAAGCCAATACTTCTGG
>NW_015655629.1:40353-44836 GCF_001515625.1 Sinocyclocheilus rhinocerous | reverse complement strand
TGGGGCAGGTGGGAGGGTTACCACTGGAACACTTACAGTTTCACTACCTTCTGTGAGGCGATGCCACAGCTGCTGGGTCTCCAGGAGTTTCTCTGAACTGGTGTTCAGGGATGAACTTGTGTTCGTCATCTTGGCCAGGTGTTTCACATAACGTGAGATATGCTGTTTCGTGGTGGGGTGTAAGAGGCTACTGGGATCCCTGGAGGCAGCCTGCACAAGGGCAGCATACTCCGCATCCACCTGGGTGAGAAGGTCTTTCTGCCCATGGTACTTTGCCAGAAGGCCATCAATGGAATCCCTCATGGGCTGTGTCCACTGAAAATGGCCCAGGACAAAAAGTAGCCCGCCTGTTATTCATCAGGCCGGTCTGGTTTTGAGAGTGTTGCTGGTGGTTTACGCCTCCTTTACACAGAAAAATGTAATGCCATTCTAATACCCTGTAGTACTGTCCCTAAGTAAATGTGTTAATAAATAGTAATGTAAATGCATGCAAACCCATAGAATACATGTCAAGACTCTTTATAATATTAGGGGTGTGGTATGCTAATGGGTCTACATTACATGAGTAATCTACAGCTTCATGTATCAAATGTGATGCATCATTCTAGTCCAAATTAATACATATTTGTTATTTTGCTGTACTTCTGCATTTTGGAGATTTACATCTTTCACTCTGTAAATCATGTACATACCAAACCTTTAAAGTATAGCATGGAAAAAACATAAATGCATTCAATGTTAGTAGAACTATTGAACACAAGAATTAGAACAGGCCTGAACGTGGCCTAACCAACAAACAGCAACAAATCAATGTAGAACAGATAATCCTGATTCATGTCAGAATCATCCCTAGTATGCAGTAGGAATAAGACCTTTGACCACTGGGACTCCAACAACTTCTGAACCTGAAATCATAGTTAAGATAATTTTACTTTCAAGCATTTATTACATAAACAGACAGAATGACATATAAAAGCCTTTACTGTTAATATAACAATTTATGGGCATTAACACAGGCCTGATCACGCCTAATAAACAAACAGTGATTTGTCAGTGTGTTGGATGGATAATCCTGATTGATGTCAGAATCATCCCCACTTAATCTGACTCCAATTTCAAATGGTTATTACATTTAGATTGTTTCTAATTAGGAATTAATCCTAACTATTGGTTATGTATTAATTTAGATATTTGATTATTCTGGGTATCCCATATTTTCAATTATTCGTTCATTAGGGACCCGATGTCGCATATAGAGGACTGAAGTGTATGTGAGTTTGAGCATGTATGTGCATGTATATGGTTCTCACTCAGTTGGCCTGGAATTTTAGATGAATATGTGGGTAGCATCATCCTCCCCAATTCTTCACCCTCCTCCACTTCTATGAAAAAAGAACAAACCAAATATTGGTATGAAAGGATGGAATATTTATAAATATCATCAACTGTTTATTCAGGGGAAATTGACTGAGCATTAAGCTCTTTTACAGCAATAACCTGAGTTCACATTCATATCAAAAAGATGGATATATCAACCACGTGTGTGTGTGTGTGTGTGTGTGTGCGCGCGCATGTGAGCACACATGCACCTATGTCTGTACTCTATACTCTTTTAAAATAACAGCTGTATTATATGAGTTTTTATCTTTATAATAGTTTGGTTTACTGTTTCCTAACGTCACAAACCATTCAACACAATTAACAATACGATTACATGATAATATACATGCAATTTAAATTATAAAATATATTAATGATATTGTATATGCAATACAGTAAGTTAGTATTGCTAAAGTATAGCATTCAACTTACATTCTCGGTGTGTCAGCTTACTTGCGTTATTTAAAAACAGCAGTCACCATAGGTAAAATCTGTCTTAAGGTAGTTTAGACAGTAAATATTTGTTGTACAAAACAAAACAAGTTTTTTTGATCTGACAATTCTGTAAACAACTACCTCTCCGATCGTAAAACGGGTCTCCCCTCCTCCACTGCGAACACGCATGATTGACAGATGACACTGCACTTCTTAAATTCCCCGCCACGGAAAAGACGAAACAGCCCCATGAAGTCTACGTGTGGCCAAAAGTATATTGCATCCGTAGTGTTAAGCACTACCATAGAGAATGAATGGGAAAAGTTAAGGGAAGTTAAGCTCAACTATTTTCGGCACCCGCGCGCGAAAGTTCCCCGGTTCGAGACCGGGCGGTAACAAGATTTGGTTCTTTGGGGCAAAAATTCTACAGAAGAAATGCTACAGAGGTGTGGAGACTATGTGTCTCTTATTGCTAAGTTGGTTTGGACAGATGGTGAGTCCTCTTACAAGGCATAGTAGTAGTCATGGTTTATGTTAGACGAGTGTTGCTTTTACAAAACCACATTATAATCCATTCAAACTCATAGTGAACTCACAGTCCACCGTTGGAAGGCAAAAAAGCATTCCTTTACCGGGAATAGAACCCGAGTCATGGAGGTGATAGCGCCGAATCCTAACCACTAGACCACCAGGTAATGGCTAGCTGGCTGTACTCCTGATAACAGCATGAGAATAAGTAGACAGCAATTCTGGCCTCTTTCTCGTCGAAAACCAACAAGTCTGGTGCAATCGCGAGGCATGTTTTTCGGTGGGCCAGTGACGCAATGGGTAACGTGTCTGACTACGAATCAGAAGATTCTAGGTTTGACTCCTGGCTGGCTTGCTCTTTGTTTACTTTTCTCAGGCTGTTTTTGTAGTTTTTTTTCCCTCGAAAAGTCCAGAAGAAAAGGCAAATCTCCAAGCATGTGTCTTTTATTCCACAAAAGCCGTATGTTGCACACCCATTCCAATGTCTACGGGAGATGTACACATGCTTCGTAATTGCCATTCGTCCCACAAGCACTCCGACAAGCTCGCTGATTAACGTGGAAATAAACTCCAGACTGGCAGTCATTTGATTCTTGAATGAACAACTTCATCGCTACTTTGTAACTGCTTCACTACTTTGAAGGGCACAATTTGTCATTTTTGTACCTTGACAGACCGACGATAGGCTGTTTTTCCTCTAGAGAACGGTTACCATGCGTGTTTTCGAATGCATGACGTGAGTATTTTCCCCTGGACAAGACTTTAATTACCAGTTCGAGGTATCTATTCAGCAATCACAGGAATCTGCCAAAAAAACTGAACCCCCTGGGCGAGTCAAACAACAGATCCCTTGAATGCATGCAACACAATTTAATTCAGTATACGATCCCTTCAGATAATTATTGTTTTGTTAAATTAATCTCACATTGTTAAAGTCACACACCAAAAGCCATAGGCCACTACAAAACCCTGCCCCCACACTGGCCACACGTATGGAAAGAGGCCCAGAACTCTGTAACCAGTTCAAGGCAGTTCCCATATGGTCTAGCGGTTAGGTTTCCTGGTTTTCTCCCAGGTGGCTCGGGTTCGACTAGACCACCAGGCAAGTCTCCAAGCACGCGTATTTTATTCCACAAAAGCCGTATGTTGCACACCCATTCCAATGTTTACGGGAGATGTGCACATGCTTCGTGATTGCCATTCGTCCTAGACCACCAGGCAAGTCTCCAAGCACGCGTATTTTATTCCACAAAAGCCGTATGTTGCACACCCATTCCAATGTTTACGGGAGATGTGCACATGCTTCATGATTGCCATTCGTCTGTTTGTAACATATATCCGGAGTGCCATATTTAACCTGTGACCTCCATCATGAAGTAGGATATTGTCCTTTATTGATCAGTGGATGTGTTATGCCATCTGTTTTGTAATATATCATGTCACACCACAATTAACCCACGATCTCCATGGTTGAAACATTAGTCATGTTTGAACTCGATCGCCCGGGCAGCTGTGGACCACATGTGCTCGTACTGGGTGGAGCTCCATAGCGCACTTGTTTAAATAGAGCAGGCCATTTCTGTGGAAAATCAGAAAAGAGCGGATAAATGAGAAAATAATACAATAAAAAAAACTCAGATTATGATAATCTCTCTCTCTCTCTCTCACACACACACACACACACACACACAGGCAGACTATATCAGACTATAGGAAACAGGGGACACTCTCTCTCTCTCTCTCGCACTCACTCACACACACACACGCTCAGGCAAACTATACCAGACTATAGGAAACAGGGGTCTCTCTCTCTCTCTCTCACACACACACGCGTTCAGGAAGACTACAGGCCCTGCTTGTTTAAGTCCAGACAAGGGAAGTGTGTAACACAATCTCTGGTCACTTTAACTCATAAGGTCTCTGTGTGTCTGTGACCACCGGATGTTGGTCAGACATGCGGGCCTCAGGATGTTGGATGGAGGGCGAGGAGGAGGAGGAAGAGCAGCAGGTGGGCGAGCGGGCGCATGAACGAGACAACGAGCAGCGAGAGGACGAAACAAGAGTACGAGGTGAAGGACCAGAATCAAATAACAATGCAGAACAACAGAAAGAGTGTAACGAACATGACATACAAACACAA
>NW_015655629.1:36973-40218 GCF_001515625.1 Sinocyclocheilus rhinocerous | reverse complement strand
AAGGACCAGAATCAAATAACAATACAGAACAACAGAAAGAGTGTAACGAACAGGACATACAAACACAACAGGACGGGGGGTTTTGGACACAGATGGTTTTGACTGACAGCTTGCAAAGTGCTTTGGATACTGTGGAACTGGACGATCAAAGGAATAAAGAATTGAGCGATGCACAACAGGAGGGAATTTTATGGACACAGATGGATGTGACTGACAGTTTGCAAAAGGTGTTGGACACAGTGGAATTTAATGATCAGAGTAATAAGGAACAATCTGCTACAAAGGAAAGTGAAAAGAAAACGAGGAGACACAGGGGAAATCATGGAAAAGAAGAAGATCTGTAAAGGTAATGCCCAATTTAGAGACTGCAAGAAAAAGAGTGCTTAAATAATATGGTATTGAGTGTATGAATAATTATGAGTTGTTAAAGGGTTTGGAGGAGATGGACTGAGTTTATGGGTTTTACGTATGTTTTTATATGTTTTATGCTTTTAAGAATTGTTACTTTTAATGCTAGAGGGCTTTTGGACATAAGAAAATTTGAAAAAGTGAAAGAAATGTGTAACAGAGAATATGTGATTTTACTACAAGAAACTAACTGGAGGGGAGGGTACATGACTGAAATAAGGAAACGGTGGAGTGGAGGGATTTTATATAATAATGGTGATGGGAGGCTGGGAAGAGGAGTTGCGGTTTTAATAAATGAAAATAGTGGTGTAATTAGTATATAAGATTCACCTTATGACAACTTGATTGATGACTTTGACCTTTTGACCTTTCCCCTCCCCCAACGCTGCCCACCCACGTCACGACCACCCACGTTGCGTTGACCCCGTGACCCGTTAGATGTCCAGATGTGAAAACCAGCATATGTGACATTCCGACGTCAACCTATGACCTCCAGGGGAAGACATATCATGTTAGTTCAGATGTATGTATTTGTCCAGCATATGACAGGAGATGAATGAAGTCCTGAGGAATGTTTTTGTAGATTTTATGGTCCGTTCCCACATCCGGGGGGTTTGCCCATCTGGGGTTCATGTGTCCGGTTGCATTCCAAGTCAGGCTTAGATAAATAGACCCAGGCACTTTTGTGGAAAATCAGAAAAGAGCTGTGAAATACATAGACATGGTCGGTTTATACTCACCTAAAACTCATGAGAAGGAATGGGATGAACAATAAACAGAATAAATAAACAATTTTAACAGATCATGATATCACAATGTGTGCACACACACACACACACACACACGCAGACACACGCACGCACACACGCACGCACGCACGCACACCGCTCGCATTCACCATCAAACCCTGGACAGCTCCAGCTGAACTCATACAACCATGAAGCCTCCAGGTCAGTTATGAATGTACAGAGGGCAACACCTTATTAGTAAAAAAAAAAGATGCTTAGCGTACTAATAAGACAGGTGGAATACGGGTGAATTTAATTTCAACATTGATTTTTAATCAACTTTTGTATTTTGTCTTCACTAGTTCGCTTAAAAAGTACGCACGCACACACACACACACACTGTAATGTATAATGAAATTGAAAATAAAACAATAAATAAATAAACAAAATTACCCTTACATTTTTTCAGTGAGACAAAGTCTTCCTCCTAACGCAGGTATGACGATTCTTCAAATGAGCGGTTCCCCAAAAACCTCTAAAACCCCCCTCTCTCTCTCTCTCTCACACACGCACGCGTGCACATTCAATCATCCCGAGTCTTATTCTCTTCTTTTAAATGAAAATAAATTAATTAATTATGTGATTGCACATGATATAAAACAAAGCAAAACATTTACACTAGTTTTAGTCATCGCTAAAATCTTCCTCCTTGGGCAAGCATCGGCATTCTTCAGAGAGAGAGGTTTAAGTTGAAAAAAGAAATCTTTCTCCCCTCACCCTCACCTTCTTTCTCTCTCTCTTTCTCTCACACGCACGCGTGCACATTCAATAGTCCTGAGTCTTATTCTCTTCTTTTAAATGAAAATAAATTAATTAATTATGTGATCGCACATGATATAAAACAAAGCAAAACATTTACACTAGTTTTAGTCATCGCTAAAAATATAAAAATGTCATACATTTTACCAGGATCGGGAAAAATATATAATTTAACAGGCCAAAGGATATGGGCTATTGGGGGCCCCGACATGTCCGGACATTTCATTGTCATGTTTTATGCAGACTTTACATTGACATAATTCAATTTTATTTAAACCACTTTTATTTTTTATATCTTTTCACAAAACAAGTTGTTACAAAGCAGTTGAACAGATAAACATCATATTTAGAATCTTTAATATTTATATTTACATTATATTCATTAATTTTATACACTATCATCCCCTAAACCTACCATCACAGTAAACTTCCATTTCTTTCAGTCTACATTTTTTATATTTTCAGAAACATCATTTAGTATAATTTATCATTTTTAAAAAGCTGTTATGCTCATGGGGACAATCATTTGTAGTATTACTACACTCCATTATGACACTCCATAGACATAATGATTTTTACAGTACAAACTGTACACCCATCACACAAATTCGGCATACATACATTTTTAATAAAATATTGTTTTTAAGCGATCCGAATTATGAGGACTTAAGAAATATCCTCATAAACACATTTACCTTGTTATATCAGTGTAATACTCATGTCATTATACAAATTTGTGTTCTGATAAATCATATAAATAAGCACACACATAAACATTACAAGCTAAAGAGAGTCTTATCTCTATTTTAAAGAATATGGAAATAAATAATTATATATGACAGTATGTTTTCCTACCGTGCTACTAAAGCAAATCATTCATTATGCAATTTAAAAAAGTATCCAACATTTATTTAAGCTTATTGAATTATCATAAACAAGCACACACATACATAAAAATTACAAACTAAAGGAAGACTTATCTCTATTTTAAAGTATATGGAAATAAATAATTATATATGACAGCATGTTTTAAACTAAAGCAAATCATTCATCATGCAATTTAAAAAGTATTCAACTTTTATTTAAGTTTATTGAACTTATAAAACACATCATTCTCTTCATTTAAATAAATAAAATGTGATTATATATAACGTACTTTATAAAAATAAACATTTACTATAGTTTCAGTTGATAATGCTTTACATTATTCTGGGAGCGATGATAACAACCAGAAGTTGGAAGTCGTGGCCTAATGGTTAGAGAGTCGGACTCGTAACCCAAAGGTTGCGG
>NW_015655629.1:24019-24507 GCF_001515625.1 Sinocyclocheilus rhinocerous | reverse complement strand
ATTTTTAATAAAATATTGTTTTTAAGCGATCCGAATTATGAGGACTCAAGAAATATCCTCATAAACACATTTGCATTGTTTTATCAGTGTAATAACCATGTCAGTATACAAATTTGTGTTCTGATAAATCATATAAACAAGCACACACATAAACATTTCAAGCTAAAGAGAGACTTATCTCTATTTTAAAGAGTATGGAAATAAATAATTATATATGACAGCATGTTTTAAACTAAAGCAAATCATTCATCATGCAATTTAAAAAGTATTCAACTTTTATTTAAGTTTATTGAACTTATAAAACACATCATTCTCTTCATTTAAATAAATAAAATGTGATTATATATTATAAAAATAATAAAAATAAACATTTACTATAGTTTCAGTTGATAATGCTTTACATTATTCTGGGAGCGACCAGAAGTTGCAGAAGTTGGAAGTCGTGGCCTAATGGTTAGAGAGTCGGACTCGTAACCCAAAGGTTGCGG
>NW_015655629.1:21317-23955 GCF_001515625.1 Sinocyclocheilus rhinocerous | reverse complement strand
CTCCCCGGGCGCCGCAGCATAAATGGCTGCCCACTGCTCCGGGTGTGTGTTCACGGTGTGTGTGTGTGCACTTTGGATGGGTTAAATGCAGAGCACTAATTCCGAGTATGGGTCACCATACTTGGCCACATGTCATGTCAAAGTTTAAGCAGGAAAAGCTCTTCTGTCTCTCGTTCTAACCCTTACCCTCACCTCCTTTCTCTCACAGTCACACACGCCTTGGTTTGTGCTTTCTGGGGACACTCCATAGGCGTAATGATTTTGTACTGTACAAACACCTACCCATCACACAAAAATTTCTGCACATACTTACATTCTTAATTTAATATTGTTTGTAAGCAATCTTAATTATGAGGACTCAAAACTCAGAAATTTCATCATAAACCAAATGTACATTGTTATATCAGAGTAATACCCATGTCATTATACAAATTTGTGCTCTGATAAATCATATAAACAATCACACACACATAACAGGCTAAAAAAGACTTATCCCCATTTTAAAGAATATGACAGCATGTTACTAAAGCAAATCATACATTTTAAACAACTATTCTACATTTTTTTAAGCTTATTGAACTTATAAAACACACTTTAAACAAGCATTTTAAATGAAAATTGTAGTTTTTCCACTAACTACGCTAAACGTCGTTTTCGCAAAAATACAAACATGTACAATCATGTCAAAACATCTCCAGTGCACCAGTGATTATACATAACATACTTTATAAAAAAAAAATAAACAGTTACTATAGTTTCATTTGTCAATAAAAAGCTTTACATTATTCTGGGGCCAATGACGTTCATACCCTCAAGTAAAATGTTTACAAAATGTACATAAGTTGGAAAATTAAATCCTGCTTTAAGCTCTTCTCACTAACTGTAATGATACAGAAGCAGGGATGGCCAGACTAGACAAATAATCTTGAATGTTGTTGTAGCTGGGCTAGAACTCTGATCTCCTGGACACAAAGCTGGCGCACTTCCTGAGTGAGCTAACTCCAGGTGGAAAAACAGGAACAAAGTACAAACAAAACCAGAAGCAAGGCTTCCAATAGTCACAAAAAGGAGAAAACAAAAACAAGCACAATGGCTTACAAAAGACTCACGGTTAGCAACAGGATACACAGGTAGGCTCAAGACTGAACAAAACACAATGGCTAAAGGCAAACTTAAATAGGGCCCTACACAGGTGAGTATCATCAACAATAATTGCCAAGCAGAGCTGAGAGTTCTTGCCAATGGTTGCCCCCTGGCAACTGGGAGGAAGATTGCAGGCAGCAGACATCCCACGCCCCCTTGTGGCTGGGAGTAATACTGCTGGTCATGGCAGGAGTGCGACCCTACCCATCACACAAAAATTTCTGGAAGTACTGCCGGCTAAAGTCTCCGGACTAACTGGGCCGCTGCTGGAACCTGTGCTTGAACGTCCTGTTCAGAAAACAGAGAGGGGGGGGCCCCAAACTGGCATTCAAATGGAGACACACCCAATGAGGAGTAACACAGTGATTCTTGTTGTGGTCGACAGATTTTCTGTGTTACCTTGAGAACTGGGGAGGCCACTAACAAAATCCATGGATATGTGGGACCAGGGTCGTCTCGGGATAGGGAGGGGATGTAGTCTACCTTGAGGGAGGGCTCTAGGTTCCTTATTCCGGGCGCAAGTGGAACATGCAGCAACCATCCTCCGGACATCAGTTCCCATATTGGGCCACCAAAACTTAGACTGGATCCGCCTCAGGGTTCTTAGGACCCCTGGATGTCCAGATGACGGTGCAGCATGACCCCACTGCAGTACTTTGGACCTGATGGTGTTAGGCACAAAGAGGCGACCCGATGGGCCATTACCTGGGTCAGAGTGGTGACTCTGGGCCTTCCGTACTACTGTCTCCAAGTCCCACTGGATGCCTGCCAGCACTCTGTACCTTGGTATGATGGGCTCTGACCTGTCCTCCTCTTCCTGGGACTCGGAACTGCCTTGACAGAGCATCAGGCTTAATATTCTTGGAACCAGGTCTGTAAGAGAGGACAATAAGCCACCCGACTGCCCTCTGTAGGAAAACTACTGGGTTGCAGTTGGAAGGCTAGAGAGCATTGGTTGATAAACCCTCGACAACCCCTGATAGTTCCATCATATCTTTCAGGAGGTGGTAGCCTGGGCTCAAGAAGAGGGCCCGCTGGAATTGTTTGAGGTTGAGGAAGGATGGGCGGTGGCGTAGGTAACTCAAGAACCTCCTGAGACGGAGGATTTCGAGGCAAGGCTAGAGAGTTCAAACGCTGAAGTATTTATGGGAGTATCCGTTCATTATTGCTCAGAGTCAGAAGTAAATGGTGAATGATGCTCTAAGAGAGCCGTAGCCCATTCCAAAGCTCTTCCGGTTAATAAAGTGATGATATAAGCCACCCGACTGCCCTCTGTAGGAAAACTACTGGGTTGCAGTTGGAAGGCTAGAGAGCATTGGTTGATAAAACCTCGACAACCCCTGATAGTTCCATCATATCTTTCAGGAGGTGGTAGCCTGGGCTCAAGAAGAGGGCCCGCTGGAATTGTTTGAGGTTGAGGAAGGATGGGCGGTGGCGTAGGTAACTCAAGAACCTCCTGAGACGGAGGATTTCGGGGCAAGGCTAGAGAGTCCAA
>NW_015655629.1:17690-20475 GCF_001515625.1 Sinocyclocheilus rhinocerous | reverse complement strand
TGACCTTTATCAATGTGATAAATATCATATACTATCAATATACTATTGGTTATCTACTGAAAAATATATGTAGAAAGTTACAATATGTGATGTACCCGCTTTGTATGCTGGTCTTTGAAGAGAGATTTTATGACTTTTGTAGGCATCAACCCCCATAACGTTCCAGTTCATTTAAAAAGTTTAAGTCAACTACAGATGTGAAAAGACTTTCCAAAAATGTCCATGTCACCATGACAAGCATTCTTTGAATACCTGCTGAGTCGTAAACCGTGCTTGAATGAAACATCACACGTGAGGTCTTTATCCTGAGAATTTTTAATTGCTCTTAAAAAGCACAGATCAAGCTAAATGAAAAAGCGCACACCACACCAGACTGCTGATATCCTGCGGTAGAAAATACCTACACCGTTAAAACATATATACAATATGTTACATTTTAAGGTGGACCGTGTTTCATAGTAAATATGAGGCCAAAACATATTACAAAAGAAATCATGTTGACAAATGTGGTTGTTGCAGTGTTTTTAAAATTTGATTATTTTAAAAATAATCCCCACACACACACACACACACACACACACACACACACACACACACAAAATGATGTCATTCAGGAAGGTCAGCACTTCAGATTGGCATATGTATGTTAGTTTTCAAAATTTTTCCCAAAATCAAGTGTTGTATTGTACATTTGTATAACACTTACTGATTTTAAAGCATAAACATGCTTTAAGGCTTGAATAAAAGGTTACCAAATGTAGTTTCATATCCGTTGTGTTGTAACAAAGTCATTTATCGGATCTCTTTGTTTTATAAGACTTACTTTAATACTTCTACAAAGGTTCACACTGCTTTTATAAGTCTGATAAATATGTGGTCAATACACGACGAGACGAGAATCAGGCTACAAAATAAGTTTGACACAATGTTTTTAAGAAAGGGATTTTATTTATTTATTTTATTTATTTATTTTTAAATACAACTAAACCAGATAAAATATTATTCTTTCTTTTTGACAAACCTACATTTCAAATGATTTTTCCCCGAGGTGTTCATTATCCGAGTGGAACTTGTCTTATTTGGGGGTCTCAATAATGCAGGGGTCTAGATGAAGCTTCTTAACTGTACAAAGAAAACATATTTTACATTAATTCATCACATTTTATTCAATATTTTTGCTCGTGTATCATGGTTTCATGCCTTTCTAATACTTTATTTATTACCATTTTCTTAGGTTATTATTATTTTTATTATTATGCACTCACATAGATATAGAATAAACCTTATTGTCCATGCTTTCCCTCTATACAGACACCAAACAAGTTCTATGGGGGCACAGTTGTAATTTCCTAGTTACCCAGAGTAAGTGTATACGTCATTTAAGAAAAGGCTCATAATGTATATACAGAAAAACCTCCTCTCGATCTACTGTGACTGTCATTTTACTCAGGGTTAGGGTTATGGATGACGCTGTTCAAATTTTGTTTGTTGGACTTTATATGTCATTACTATGACTGTAGGCGAGGCCTTCTCTCTAAGAGCGGTCAGCATTCAGCGTTTATAGAAATGAATGAAAATAAAGAAACTTTTACTTGAGAGCGTTTGACTAAGTCGGTATTTCTTTTTAGGACAACTATCCATTTCCATATCCATACAATGAACCGTCAACACGAAAAGTAAGTTTTGCTGTTTTACACTTTCAACTGAAATATATCTAGCCATTGCTCTGAAAACTACACATTCAGTAAAGTTTGAGGTTGTACACCCTCTTGAAAAGGCTACAGACACAAAATATGAAGGAATTTTTGTGCAAACAAAATCCCTATGTAACTGAAGAACCCAAAACACTAAGACAATTATCATATGAATACAGAAAAAAACACCCGTGATCATTTGGGTATATTTTTGTAAACGTTGTTTTACTTTTTTATTTCTTACACCGATACATCAAGATCTCTTGTTCAGATAGCTGAAGACGATGTTCGCATTTTATTTGTCGTACTCGTTTCTTTCAACATTCCCGCTCGACATTAAAGCCCAGGACTGCGTGTACTTCCCATAGGTCACAATTATAATCATCTAGCGAGTGCTACATTTCTTCTGTTTTGTCCACTTTTGTCAGATTTTCTAGAGGGGCTATGTCGACTTGTTGTAATGCGATCAAAATTAAGAACCATAACATTATAATACACCCTCTTTGAAAAGGTCGTTTATACAGGAAATATGTTTTCACAACAGAAATATGTATCGGTATAACAAATACCTGATACTGAAATACTCTTTTCTAAACTATTGTGAGAGTTTTTAATGTTGATTTGATCACCTGCCCCACTAGCTGTACACCTTTGTCATTGTTTTTGTACAGTTTTTTAGATGAAGACTATTCTCAGATTTTGGTCAAACATGCGGCGAGTGTTCGCTGGAAAAACAAGAATTAAGTATACGAGAATTAAATGAAAGTCGAGAGAGTGTTTAAACCGAGATTGTACTTTTAGAGCATTTTCTGGTCTGTCTACGAAGCGGCCATGCAACACAAGGTCTCAATCTTACTATTTCTCTGTTACATGTACATCTTTTTCATTTAGAACGCATAAAGTTACACATTACAAGTTAAAGATGGTGTGGAAACGCTATTTTCTTTGTACTCGTCTCTAAACACGACTTTAATAAATCAGTTGTTTTAAGCGAAAGGGATGATTCAATCCGTATTATTCAGTCTTTGTGATTTAGGCCTCCGCCTTTTAGTTTTGTTCCAGGAAACAGGTACGACTGTAACTGAGCGTTG
>NW_015655629.1:6288-14138 GCF_001515625.1 Sinocyclocheilus rhinocerous | reverse complement strand
TTTTTTTTTCTTACACCGATACATCTAGAGCTCTTGTTCAGATAGCTGATGACGATGTTCGCATTTTATTTGTCGTACTCGTTTCTTTCAACATTCCGGCTCGACATTAAAGCCCAGGACTGCGTGTACTTCCCATAGGTCACAATTATAATCATCTAGCGAGTGCTACATTTCTTCTGTTTTGTCCACTTTTGTCAGATTTTCTAGAGGGGCTATGTCGACTTGTTGTAATGCGATCAAAATTAAGAACCATAACATTATAATACACCCTCTTTGAAAAGGTCGTTTATACAGGAAATATGTTTTCACAACAGAAATATGTATCGGTATAACAAATACCTGATACTGAAATACTCTTTTCTAAACTATTGTGAGAGTTTTTAATGTTGATTTGATCACCTGCCCCACTAGCTGTACACCTTTGTCATTGTTTTTGTACAACATTCCCGCTCGACATTAAAGCCTAGGACTGCGTGTACTTCCCATAGGCCACAATTATAATCATCTAGCGAGTGCTACATTTCTTCTGTTTTGTCCACTTTTGGCAGATTTGCTAGAGGGGCTATGTCGACTTGTTGTAATGCGAGAACCATAACATTATAATACACCCACTTTGAAAAGGTTATAGACATAGTCGTTTATACAGGAAATATGTTTTCACAACAGAAATATGTATCGGTATAACAAATACCTGATACTGAAATACTCTTTTCTAAACTATTGTGAGAGTTTTTAATGTTGATTTGATCACCTGCCCCACTAGCTGTACACCTTTGTCATTGTTTTTGTACAGTTTTTTAGATGAAGACTATTCTCAGATTTTGGTCAAACATGCTGCGAGTGTTCGCTGGAAAAACGAGAACAAACACAGTATACGAGAATTAAATGAAAGTCAAAAGAGTGTTTAAACCGAGCTTGTACTTTTAGAGCATTTTCTGGTCTGTCTACGAAGCGGCCATGCAACACAAGGTCTCAATCTTACTATTTCTCTGTTACATGTACATCTTTTTCATTTAGAACGCATAAAGTTACACATTACAAGTTGAAGATGGTGTGGAAAGGCTATTTTCTTTGTACTCGTCTCTAAACACGACTTTAACAAATCAGTTGTTTTAAGCGAAAGCGATGATTCAATCCGTTTTATTCAGTCTTTGTGATTTAGGCCTCAACCTTTTAGTTTTGTTCCAGGAAACAGGTACGACTGTAACTGAGCGTTGTCATGTCTGGCTTTAAGAAAAAATTAGGGCAGCAGTTTTCAACATCTATTAATTCTTTTAATTTTTCACAATTGTAAATGTTTGTTTAGCTTAAATATTAGTTTATAGTCAGTTACAAAAGTGTCAGGCGTGAAGCTTATATGTATTTTTAAATAATCATAATAAAGTTACAGGTTTTCGGTAGTTGGGCGATCACTTGACAGAGTGTTACTCAAACAGTCCTCGGCGTTATCTTTTAATAAAATATTCCATTGAATGTCACTAAGACAAATTCTGTAACAGCGTTCATAAATGAATATAAACGTACAAATCTTTATAGAGGCAATAAGAACAATATGGTCTAGCAACACAAACACAAATGCTTGTTGTAACTCTTTCACACACCAGACTGATCCCTGGTAAGTACACCTAAAATTGCTAGATATCTTGACTTCATCCTAGTGTTTAAAAGCGCTAACGCGCTAGGCCTCGTCACACCGTTGTGAGATATAAACTGCAAAGTTTTTTCATGCCGTTACACTTTGAAATGTTATGTTTCCATGATTTTGTTAGTTCTTTCTGTTTTAATTTGTTTACCGCAGTTTCGCCATTCTTGTATTATTTTCCCATCTAATTGTAATTGTTAGGCCTTGCTGTTTGTTTCCTAGTTTTTGCTGTCATGTTAGAGGACTCTTCTTCCATATACGCAATATTTCTGTGAATTTGCTTGATTTAATAAAATATTGCTTTAACCCTTCGTCTTCTTTCGAGACATTTACGTTATACTATCCTAGTTTATATCAGATATAAGATACAAGATCGTTTCTTAATAATTCTCTTCCGTCTACTCTCGTACATTCTATTCAGCTAGTCGTTTTCTTTTCATTCAATTACGTGTACTACATGTACTGCGTTAGACTAGGGGAGAGCGGTGCACAAATAGCTCAGTTGGGAGAGCGTTAGAATGAAGATCTGAAGGTCCCTCGTTTGAATCAGTCAACTCAGAATCAGGCCGGTTAGCTCAGTTGCTTAGAGCATGGTGCTAATAACACCAAGGTCGCGGGTTTGATCGCCGTACGGGCTAGCCTATTTTGTTCTCTGGGATATCAGCTCTGCTCTTTTCGCAAAGTGACGGGTGGTCTCGTGGAAATCCCTGCTGATTAGCTGACGTGGTGGAAATAGCTCAGTTGGGAGAGCGTAGGAATGAAGAGCTGAAGGTCCCTGGTTTGGTCCTGGGTTTTGGCAGATGCTTGAGGTGGGCCTGTGACCAAAATTCACTGTGAACCAACCACGCTGTCTATTTGGCCACCCATAGCCACAATGCTATCTACATTCAAAATGGCTGCTAATAAGGGAGTGGTGGTTCCATGGTGTAATGGTTAACACTCTGGACTTTGAATCCAGTGTACTTTCTTGCGGCAAAAAAAGCACAAGCTTGGAGATACTGCTGGTGACCCTATAAGTGATTTAGTCTTTGCAGCAATGTGAGCAAGTATCACAGTCGTCAAGGTTCCATGGTGTAATGGTTAGCACTCTGGACTCTGAATCCAGCGAGCCAAGTTCAAATCTTGGTGGGACCTGCTTATGCCACGAATGTACACAGGACCCGCTTTGAAAGTTTTTTTAATCAGCAGTGAGCCCCAAAAGCTCAGGTAGGGAGCATGACTTCAGTTCATCAAAGCACAGTCTGTCTAGTTAAGGAAGTTAACGTAAAAGGGTAGGTCTCTGCTTGTAGAATGCAGGCACCGATCCCGCTACCTCTCGCATGCTAAGCGAGCGCTCTACCATTTCAGCTAGTTCCCCTGGCCAAACAAGGAGAGATGTCTTCGCCTTTGACATTTCCTCAAGGTGTAGAAAGTCTTCCATGTTAGGTCATTTTCCTGCTTTTGTTCATGCTCTTTTTGTTCTTTACCTCTGGTAATTATGATGGCTGCCATCTTTTATTAGCTAATTTCTTCTACTGCTTGCTGATTTCCTTCAGTGTTTCTTTAAATGAAACTTTCTGAGCTTTCCTGTTGTCGGACCACACTTTGCATCAACTTCTGTTTTTTTTTGTTGTTTTTTTTACATGTGCTTTATTACAAATAATTGACTTGGCTGTAGAGTCTGGACCAATCAGACACACCATTTTTCATTAGATTTAACAAATCAGTTATTCATTAGATTAACAAATAGTCACAGACCCCTCACCCAATAAACATACTGGGTGCCAGAATGTCTGCGAATGACAATAGGCCTCTGATTCCATGGCAACCAATGCTGATATCACTGGTTTTATTGCCCAAAGGAATGTGAGTAGAGAAACTCACTCATTGTCCTCATAGGAAAGACAAGAGAAATGGACTGTTCTCTAATTAATTCATAGGAAAACCTTTCTTTGAATGAACACACATATCTTGTTGCTGTCCTTGTATATTGTCTTTTATATTGTATACTGTTTTATGCAGGCTTATGATAGAACCACTCGTTCATGTCATCTTACCTATCAGCGTACTTTCTTGCGGCAGGAAAAGCAAAAAAAGCACAAGCTTGGCGGTCCTGCTGGTGACCCTATAAGTGATTTAGTCTTTGCGGCAATGTGAGCAAGTGTCACCGTCGTCAAGGTTCCATGGTGTAATGATTAGCACTCTGGTCTCTGAATCCAGCGATCCAAGTTCAAATCTCGGTGGGACCTGCTCTTTCCATGAATGTACACAGGACCTGCTTCGAAAAACTTTTTGTCAGCAGTGAGCCCCAAAAGCTCAGGAAGGGAGCATGACTTCATAGTATCAAAGCGCAGTCTGTCTAGTTAAGGAAGTTAACGTAAAAGGGAAGGTTTCTGCTTGGAGAATACAGGCATCGATCCCGCTATCTCTCGCATGCTAAGCAAGCGCTCTACCATTTGAGCTAATTCACCTGGCCACATGAGGATAGATGTCTTAGCCTTTGACATTGACTCAAGGTGTAGAAAGTCTTCAATGTTATGTAATTTTCCTCTTTTTGTTCTTTTCCTCTGGTAATTATGATGGCTGCCATCTTTTATTAGCTCATTTCTTCTAATGCTTGCCTAGTTCATTCAGTGTTTCTTTAAATGAAACTTTCTGAGCTTTCCTGTTGTCGTACCACACTTTGCATCAACTTCTCTTTTTTTTTTACATGTGCTTTATTACAAATAATTGACTTGGCTTTTACAAGATTTTGATCCTGTATCAGAAGTGACTTTTGTGATCAAGTAATTTCGCACCCATGAGAATTATAAGAGGATAAGTACTCCCAAGGAACCTTCATTACACATTAAATTTGTTTTTCTGCACACACACACACACAGGTTTGTTTTTGTGAAAAGTGGGGACATCCCATTTGTCACAAAAACGCGCGCACACACACACACACAGACATAAAAAGGCAGCACAGTTTGTCTTTGCTCTTCTTTTCTTTTTTTTATGGTCAACGATTCTTGGCTATTTGACGTGTGCAATTGAAACGTCCGATTGACCAGGCATTTTGGACGTCTCGTTCGTTCCCCATTCGGGCTAATTGGAGTTGTTCTGGCATGACTGGAAATAGCTGCCTGAGGGCAAAACTTGCTTTATCTTCCATTTCTGAAATCAGCTTCCTACCTTCATTAAGACTTTGCTGACTATCCTACACACCCTACAGGTAAGGCTAGGGAAACCATGGCAGAAACAAGTTTCTCAGAAATCGACGCACTTTAACACTTGTTTTTGCCACAGGTGCAGATTTTGTGATGCTCCTTGTGTTTAAAGCCATTTGAACAGTGATGCTCGTGGCTAGGCAGCGGATCAATGGCAGAACGAGCTGGCTCGTTGGTCTATGGGTATGATCTCACTTTGGTTGCAAGCGGTCCCGGGTGCAAATCCTGGATGAGCCTGTGCTGAGGCTTGGTCCTGAAGCTCTTCTGTCTCTTTAGTGTCATAGGCTACCAGCAAATTTTGAGAAAATTGGGAAGAAGTCCAGTCAGAACCAGGCTGGTTAGCTTAGTTGGTTAGAGTGTGGTGCTAATAACGCCAATGTTGCAGGTTCGATCCCCGTACGGGCCAGCCTCTTTTGTTCTCTGGGATGTCAGCTCTGCTCTTCTCACAAAGTGACGGGTGTTCTCATGGAAATCGCTGCTGGTTAGACAGATGGCTGATGTGGCTGAAAAAGCTCAGTTGGGAGAGCGTTAGACGGATGATCTAAAGGTCCCTGGTTTGATCCCGGGTTTTGTCAGATGCTCCCTGTCTTTGTCTTTTGGTCAAGGTGGACCTGTGGCCAAAATTCACTGTGAACCAACCCCGCTTTGTAATTGGCTCCCCAAAGCCACAACGCTATCTGCCATCCAAATGGCCGCCAGTGAAAAAGTGGTGGTTCCATGGTGTAATGGTTAGCATTCGGACTTTGAATCCAGTGCTCTGAGTTCAAATCTTGGTGGAACCTGCGTACTTTCTTGCGGCAAAAAAGCACAAGCTTGGAGGTACTGCTGGTGACCTAATAAGAGATTTAGTCTTTGCGGCAATGTGAGCAAGTGTCACTATCGTCAACGTTCCGTAGTGTAATGTTTAGCACTCTGGACTCTGAATCCAGCGATCCGATTTCAAATCTCGGTGGGACCTATGTATGCCAGGAATGTACACAGGACCCGCTTTGGAAAACTTTTTGTCAGCAGTGAGCCCCAAAAGTTCAGGTAGGGAGCATGACTACATAGCACCAAAGCACAGTCTGTCTAGTTAAGGAAGTTAACGTAAAAGGATAGGTTTCTGCTTGGAGAATGCAGGCATCAATCCCACTACTTCTCACATGCTAAGAGAGTGCTCTACCATTTGAGCTAATTCCCCTGAACATACGAGGAGGGATGTCTTAGCCTTTGACATTGTCTCAAGGTGAAGAAAGTCTTGCATGTTAGGTCATTTTCCTTGTTTTGTTCATGCTCTTGTTGTTCTTTCCTCTGGTAATTATGATGGCTGCCATCTTTTATTAGCTAATTTCTTCGAATGCTTGCTGATTTCATTCAGTGTTTCTTTAAATGAAACTTTCTGAGCTTTTCTGTTGTCGTACCACACTTTGCATCAACTTGATTTTTTTTTTTTTTGATTTTTTTTTTGATTTATTACAAATAATTGACTTGGCTTTCAAAAGATTGTGATCTTTTCAGAAGTGACTCAGGCAATTGTGGTGACGTATAGTCACATCAAGCAGCTGCTTGAAGACTGCAGAGAAGTGCTGGACAAGACCAACTTGGTGCTAGTTACGATCAACAACACTACTGTGTCATCTTGGAGAGTTGGTTCTTGGCTTCCTGAGTTCACTTTAGTAGTACATTCCCATTAACAAGTGCACTTCAGTAACAACTACTGAATGAGCTATTCTAATTCCAAATGTATTTGTATATTACATAGATTAAATGTATACATTGTTTCACAGCCGCTTTACATAAATGTTAATGGTTGGAATACTTTATTGCTTAATATTACACATCTCTCAGTTCTTGATTTTGATTGGTCAGTTGTGACATTTTCAAAGTCAGTTTCCCACAATAATGACCATCATCAGTAGTAGTGCTGTGTAACAGGCTACTCATCTTGTTATCTGAAGCCAGCACTGTTTCATGTCTCTTGAATCACACCATGAATTCTCTTTTTATTCAAACCCTGTAAGACCCAGATGAGCATTTGTTATTCATTGTTGCTATAATCTACAGTCAATATTGGGGAAAGACAGACCTTGGAATGTTGCAACTGATCAACCAGAATCAAGCATTTTAGATAATGTACATCCAGCTGGTAATCACTGAAGGGTGTTAAACACTGTCCCATTCAGGATTTATTTGCATGATAAATAACGCAATATTTAATATATACATTAAATAATGCTTCATGTGAGAGTACTGTAGGATAAAGTTGTAATTTTAAAAACAGTTGTGCCCTAACCCTAACCACACTCGGAACAATTCCTAACTCAGGTCCTAACAATCCTAACAGTTCCGAACAGCACTCAACGGGGCAAAGCAGCCATTGGTCAAATGGAGCAAAGCAGCCATTGGTCGAAACATTGTCATGTGACTACATCCATAAAAAGTGCGAGTACCAAAGCGTGGGTTCGTCGTTTTACACTGACCTCCATCACATTGTGACGCGAGATAGTTTTAATATTTTTCAATATTTTTATCAATTGTACGTCTTCGGATTGCGTGCAGGTGAGTACAGTATAATGTGATAAAGAAGCGGTACGCGACTTAGCTTCGTTTGACACTATGGTTCAATCTCAACCGCTTACGTTGCACTCGTGTAATTTAGATAACATTGTTCTTAATTTGGTGGTTTAACGCTTAGGCCTAACTTATATAGATATTAGAGGCTATATTTGGGCTATATAGTGATATAAATCGCGGTGGCCATTCATTTTGCAACAGCATAGCCGGAATTCCCTATATACAACGACGATATTTATTTTATTTTATTTATCCATTATTTTTCCAGGAAGGTCCCATTGAGATAAAAGAAATCTCTTCTTCCAGGGAGTCCTGGCCAAGATGACCGTACAAAAAAAAATTCACATAAAATTTCACAAACATACACCTCACAAGACAAAATTACATATAACCAAAGCAAAAACAATAATCATAAATCAGTAAATTAATTAAAACAACAACATGATTCATTTGCTAAACACTGCACT
>NW_015655629.1:0-4593 GCF_001515625.1 Sinocyclocheilus rhinocerous | reverse complement strand
TCCACTCACCCGAAATCTACGGAAACGAGCGTGTTTATCACAAATTTAAAAAAAAATTGATTTAAAATAATCCCAAGCTACCACCACATCAGGTATATTTAAAACTAACCCTAAATTACTATTATACACATCATGCAAAAAAGCTTGTACATTAAAATGTTTAAATTGTCGTTTAAATATATATCTAGGTGGACTCTTAGGCATTTTAAAATTTCTCAAACAGGATATTGCACAGTGATCACTAATATCGTTGCAAAAAATTCCAACTGCAGAGAAAACATGTGGTACATTAGTTAAAATAACATCAATCAAAGATGATTTATTCATGTCCTTTCCATTTAGACGAGTTGGTGAGTTTATCAGTTGTTCCAGACATAGCGAGTTACAAATATCCTTAAATGAGTCTGATGGCTGAGATAGCCAGTCCCAGTTTAAGTCCCCCATTAAAACTAAATCAGAGGTAGTCCATCTGTGAAGCATGTCCGTAAGCAAAGAAATTGCCTTACTTGAAGCTGAAGGCGGGCAATAACAACCCACCACCATCATATCAGATCCATTAGGTAAAAATACTTTTAAAGCTAAAAGTTCAAAACACTTTAAAAAACTAACTGAAAGACTACAAATACAGTTCACGTTTGATTTAGTATAGATTGCAACCCCTCCTCCCTTTTTACCACGGTCAGATCTAAAAACATTATATCCATTTATGTGTACCATATCGTCTGTAATTGTTTTTTTCAACCAAGTTTCTGTAAAGATCATGATGTCAGCATCAGTCGAATCTGCCCAGATTCTAATTGAATCCAACTTATTTATCAAACTTCTGACATTAAGATGAAAAAATCGTAGACCATTACTCAATTTAAGTTCCTCTGGTGTTTTAAGCTGGGCCAGCTCTGGGCCTGGGTTGGGATGAATGTTACCTGAAATCAGCAGCAGAAGCAAAATCCACATTCTCCTTACCAAGCCACAGCTCGGTCTGCTATCGCCGCAGATAGATGTAGCATAATGTGTCAGTTTTCCGTTTCCTCTGACCAAGAGGCAGTGCAACCTTTTTGGTGTGTCTCGTGACCAGACAAACCCACAGAAGGAAAGTTCAAGGCCCCTCAGCAACCCAGCCAGATCTCCAAACCGTTCTGCAGCAGTACAAGAAGCCCATAGATGTAGCGCAGGTACATGTCTCTCCCACTTGACAGTAGTTGGCACGCCATCCACATCAACTACAAACAGCTCTCTAAATTGTACTGCCGTGGTGTTAGCACACGGAGCCCAGAGACATAGCACAGGAGTGTGCCTCTCCCACTTTACAGTAGATGACACACCATTCACACCAACCACCGGTAGCCTCCAAACCATGGAACACAGTAGGCATATCAGCATAATTGCCCACATTTTTAATAGTACGAGGTGGTCTGCAGTTAGTTAATAAAATCCAATCGAATTTTGTGAACACAACAGGTTATCTCTTAAGTAAAAGTAAAGGGTAAGTTATGTAAAATAAGATGTACAGTGGGTACGGAAAGTATTCAGACCCCCTTAAATTTTTCACTCTTTGTTATATTGCAGCCATTTGCTAAAATCATTTAAGTTAATTTTTTTTCCTCATTAATGTACACACAGCACCCCATATTGACAGAAAAACACAGAATTGTTGACATTTTTGCAGATTTATTAAAAAAGAAAAACTGAAATATCACATAGTCCTAAGTATTCAGACCCTTTGCTCAATATTTAGTAGAAGCACCCTTTTGATCTAATACAGCCATGACCCTTTTGGGAAAGATGCAACAAGTTTTCACACCTGGATTTGGGGATCCTCCGCCATTCCTCCTTGCAGATCCTCTCCAGTTCTGCCAGGTTGGATGGTAAACGTTGGTGGACAGCCATTTTTAGGTCTCTCCAGAGATGCTCAATTGGGTTTAAGTCAGGGCTCTGGCTGGGCCATTCAAGAACAGTCACAGAGTTGTTGTGAAGCCACTCCTTCGTTATTTTAGCTGTGTGCTTAGGGTCATTGTCTTGTTGGAAGGTAAACCTTCAGCCCAGTCTGAGGTCCTGAGCACTCTGGAGAAGGTTTTAGTCCAGGATATCCCTGTACTTGGCCACATTCATCTTTCCCTCGATCGCAACCAGTCGTCCTGTCCCTGCAGCTGAAAAACACCCCCACAGCATGATGATGCCACCACCATGCTTCACTGTTGGGACTGTATTGGACAGGTGCCTGGTTTTCTCCACACATACCGCTTAGAATTAAGGCCAAAAAGTTCTATCTTGGTCTCATCAGACCAGAGAATCTTATTTCTCACCATCTTGGAGTCCTTCAGGTGTTTTTTTAGCAAACTCCATGCGGGCTTTCATGTGTCTTGCAATGAGGAGAGGCTTCCGTCGGGCCACTCTGCCATAAAGCCCCGACTGGTGGAGGGCTGCAGTGATGGTTGACTTTCTACAACTTTCTCCCATCTCCCGACTGCATCTCTGGAGCTCAGCCACAGTGATCTTTGGGTTCTTCTTTACCTCTCTCACCAAGGCTCTTCTCCCCCGATAGCTCAGTTTGGCCGGACAGCCAGCTCTAGGAAGGGTTCTGGTCATCCCAAACGTCTTCCATTTAAGGATTATGGAGGCCACCGTGCTCTTAGGAACCTTAAGTGCAGCAGAAAGTTTTTTGTAACCTTGGCCAGATCTGTGCCTTGCCACAATTCTGTCTCTGAGCTCTTCAGGCAATTCCTTTGACCTCATGATTCTCATTTGCTCTGACATGCACTGTGAGCTGTAAGGTCTTATATAGACAGGTGTGTGGCTTTCCTAATCAAGTCCAATCAGTATAATCAAACACAGCTGGACTCAAATGAAGGTGTAGAACCATCTCAAGGATGATCAGAACAAATGGACAGCACCTGAGTTAAATATATGAGTGTCACAGCAAAGGGTCTGAATACTTAAGACCATGTGATATTTCAGTTTTTCTTTTTTAATAAATCTGCAAAAATGTCAACAATTCTGTGTTTTTCTGTCAATTCAGTACAATTAAGTGAAATTCTACTTGTATGAAGACCTGAAGGTGGGTGTTTTTACAATTATTCTAAAATGTCTTTTAGTTTCTAAAAAATGTAAAGTATGAATCAAATGACAGAAGGCATGTAGTAATTGTGTTCAACATGTTTTTCAGCAAAGTTTTGATTTCGATAATTTAGAGGCATTAGATATTTTTGTACCAAATGCATCGCGATGTGGACATGGACAATTCTGCATCGTTGCAGTAATAGACCATAATCGATTATAGCCTACTGACATCAATCACATATGCGCTTGTCACGCGAGTATTAAAAAATGCACCCACTATTGGTTATTCATTAGCAACACTACATTCATCACATGCATGCACTGTACTGGTTTAGCCTGATATATTCCTCTTATTACAAAATGTTTAATGACTCTTTATGGCAGATGAGCGTATAGCTGTGGAGTACTTGCTGGCGCAGTCTGACAGAGGAGACCTGCTTTCTCCACTGGAGCATGTTGAAATCACTCCGCCAGAGACACAGGTTGAAGTTCAGCAGGATGAGTGTCTGGATGTTACAATATGTGATGCAGCAGACATCAATTTAGATGCACACACCCGTGGCAGTTCCAGCAGTCATGATGATTCATTGATCTCCTCTCTGGTAATGTCAATTTTCTTGATTATTCTTAATTTAAAATTGCATAGGAATGTTAGTTTACATGAGCAATTAATTAAATTATTCAGTTAATTAAAAGATTATTAGGTAATGCTGTACAATAAGTTTTAAGTTTTTTAACATTAGCTAACCACAACTGTTAACATGAACTAATAAAGAATCTAATCTCAGCATTTACTAATGCATGATTAAACTTCAAAATGCTAACTTGAATGAACCTGAACTAACATTAACTAACAAAAAAAAGTCGTATTTTTATTAACTAATGTAAACCGAGATTAACAAATATTGGAAATGTAGTGCTCATTGTTAGGTCATATTAATGCATTGACCATCCTTAACTAAAGAAACTTTTTGTAAAGTATGACCACTTATTAAAACTAGTAAACTTTTTGAACACTCAGTTTTGTAACCCAATTTTGTTCTTCTCTTACAAATGTTTAAAAATAATCTAGGAAACCAGTCTTCCAAGTGGTGGCTCTTACAGTCCTGACATTGAAGACATTTCCTGCGCTGGGCCCAGCACATCAGCTCCGGTAAAGTTTCTAATACTTGATGCTGATGCTTGTAATTTGTTAAGAATGGTATATCAAAGAACTGTTAATAAACTATTTTGTAATGCAGGATTTTGTTTTTTCCCATTTTCAGGACAGTAGATGTGATTCAAGGGGTGTTCCTGGATGGGAGGCAGTGGATAACCTGGCAGGGTACCTCGTCAGCCTCAACCGCACTATCACTGCTTTGTCAACAAATGAGATAGCAGAGATCTTGCGGTTGTATTCGTGTCTGCATGCCATTGGTCGGTCCCCCTCCACGTATTCGCTTAAGTGCAAGAAAAATGTCTTGTCAGGTCGCTGGAGAACTTCTCGGAAGTGTAGTGGCTCAGCCCCTGGTCAGCAAGCGGCTGAGAGGTGAGTTA
>NW_015655628.1:0-1476 GCF_001515625.1 Sinocyclocheilus rhinocerous | reverse complement strand
TTTGGAATGTAGTGAAGTAAAAGTAAAAGTTACTCGAAATAAAACTACTCCAGTAAAGTACAGATACTTGAAAAAATTTACTTAAGTACAGTAACGAAGTAAAGCTACTTCGCTACTGTCCACCACTGATTATTAACATGATTGTGATGGTCACTGATACAAGTACTAATTTATAGAAAAAAAGAACACAATTACCACATAACACACATATTTTACCATACAGTAAATAAGTCAAATTAAAGTAACATCTGTAAAATAGTGAAGGCACACTTAAACCCAATTTATACTTCTGCGTCGAACCTACGCCGTAGCTTACGCCGTAGCCTGACGTGCACCTCTCCAAAAATCTAACAGCGCATTCTACGCAACGTGCACCTCTCCAAAAATCTAACAGCGCGTCAATTCTACGCAGACCGCAAGCGCTGTGATTGGTCTGCAAGAACCCTTCCCTCCATATGTACTTGAGTTTTGTGTGTGTTTATGTGCACTTTAATATATTTTAATGTTACACCTTCTTATATAAAATAAAACAATGCAAAGAACAAGTGTCTTATCATTTATTATACTACATAGCATTATACATCAGTAGTTGTCCGCAACAGACAATGTTGATCTGCCGTGGTACAAGTCCTTGTGCAGATTGAAAGAATGCCATCATCTCCTGTTCCGTTGTTGTCTCCTTTTTGTAGTTTTAAATAATGATTTAATGATTTGATATTTATTTGCCGCCGTCACGGCTATAATGCTTCTCCGACGAGCCGCTTCTTCTTCGGCTTTTGCCGTGGTACTGCGGGTTACACCAGCAACATGCCCGTGGACACTGCTGACTAGCGGTTTGCATGTGTACTGCACGTTGATGTGGACAACGACGCAGAAGTATAAATGAAAACTGACGCATAGCCTACAGCGTAGGTCCGACGCAGAAGTATAAATCAGCCTTTACTCTGTAAGATTCTGAATGGAGTTGAAAACTGAACGAGCGCCCCCTTCCTGTGCGAGATGCAGGTGAAGGTGAGAGTATGTATTCGCAGTCCTAAAAGAATGTTATAAAACAATCGTTTGTTTATAGCATTTATTTTTCACAGTACCTTAGTATATGGATAGGCCTACTTGATGAGAAAACAGAATCCCAATAACAAAGAAACGATATTTTAACAATATCAAATACCAGAAGATGCATAGCTGATAATAAATTGCATCACTGATAAGAAAGGACACGCGTATATGTCTGTCGATGGGTCACTTATCAGTGATATTTACAGCTTACTTGATACATTTACACCTCACATGATCGCAAACAGCAATGACCAAATATAACACATTCAAATCATTTACACCAGAGCAGAAATTCGCGAACAGAAGCTTAGTTATAGTCATAAACACAAGCATGCTTTGTAGGCCTATTATACAATACAAAACATTTTATATATGGGGAAACTATAGTTATAAACATCTACATATATTCGCGAACAGAGT
>NW_015655627.1:0-533 GCF_001515625.1 Sinocyclocheilus rhinocerous | reverse complement strand
GTATTTATTAATATTTTATTTTGAATTAAGAAATTTTAGATTTAACATTTTTTTTACATTATTAAATTATTATATTAACACTAGAACTTAAAAAAATTATTACATTATTAAATTATTATATTAACACTAGAACTGCCACGGGGTCATTTTACCCATGGCTGTTTTTCAAATGTAGGCTACATAATATGTTTTCAGTAAAGAATATCCAAGTCTCACAGTCATTGACTTTTACTAAAATTGTGTTATTTACAATCCCCTGTTGTTAAAAAAATTGTTTAGATAAAACCAGAATAAAAGCTGGGCATTTATACCTATAAGCGCTATCGAGTCAAATTTACGCATATAATTCCTTTATTGTCGCGCTGTCATTGAGCAACGTGTTAGCTTACTGCAAACAGTCACACAACGCACGTTCAAATTAAGATGTTTTAGCCAACTCATAAATGTTCAGACTTTGGATTAATTATTCACTTTTCGTTTTGCAAATGTTTTTGTCGTTTATTGTTCTCTACTGTGTTGCTTAGCTATTTATT
>NW_015655626.1:0-758 GCF_001515625.1 Sinocyclocheilus rhinocerous | reverse complement strand
TACTGGTAGCCAGTGCAAATTGATGAACAGAGGTGTGACGTGTATGTTTGCTGGTAAGATGTGTATGACAGTTTGTGGTGTGGCAAATTGTGCACTGAGGTTTGTAATTTTATTAATGAAGAATGTGGCAAAGTCGTCAGCTGTTAAGAGTTGATGAAGGAAGGGGGAGGAGGAGGACAAAGGAGGGATAACTAGGGGAGTACCATCCCCAGGAAAGGTTGAGAGCAGCACATCTAATTCTTACACGAAGGTACCTAGTGGTCCTGGGGGTCGATAAACAACTATAAAATGGATTTTAAGAGGGTGGGTAATAGTGGCAGAATGTGATTCAAAGGAGCTGTTGATACTCAAGAGATGGCAAAGGATTAAACTTCCAATCATTAGAGATAAGCAGACCAGTACCTCCACCTCTTCCAGTCAGACGGGGGGAGTGAGAGAAAGATAAATTATTGGAGAGTGCTGCAGGTGTAGCAGTGTCCTCTGGTTTGATCCACATCTCTGTCAGGGCCATGAGGTTTAGTCTTGAATGACTTGTAATAGAAGTAATAAAATCTGCTTTGTTTACAGCAGACTGGCAATTCCAGAGACCAATAGAAAAAGAAAGTAGTGTATTAGTAGACATAGGCAAAGTGCACAGGTTGTTAGGATTGCGCTGCCTACAGTGTGTGATGCGTGGTTTGCGAGTGGTAGTGATAGTAGGGGACCTTACTATCAACACATAGTAAGAATTGGTTATAAAAACTGAAAACAGAAGGGAA
>NW_015655625.1:0-2293 GCF_001515625.1 Sinocyclocheilus rhinocerous | reverse complement strand
CATTGGTGAACAAGTGATGTAATGCTACATTTCTCCAAATCTGCTTCAACGAAGAAACAAACTCATTTACATCTTGGATGACCTGAGGGTGAGTACTATTCAGCTATTTTTGTTTTTGGGTGAACTATTCGAACAAGGCAGAGTACTATTCAGCTATTTTTGTTTTTGGGTGAACTATTCCTTTAAGTTCCTCTAACTCATTGTTATGTTAGTTGAGAACAATTCCATTAGAAATTCAAAAAGACTAACGCGAACTAGTCAGTCAAAACATTTGTTTTTAGAGTGTGGAAGCTGACCTTTGCTGGTGGAATGGCTTCAATTTCATGGTTTCTTCAGATTAGACAGTGATTAAGATGATAGATTTGAGGCCAAGGATGATGCACGAGGAGCCCTTCCTTCCTTCCCACGTCTAAAAACAAACATCTACAATCTCAGATGGTCTGAGGGTGAGTACATTTTCAGCAAATTTACATTTTTGGGTGAACTAGTCCTTTAATAATTGGTAGCATAAACACACATTTTTAAGTTGATTTCTTTTATAAAAAAAGTTAGTGATTTTTATTTAAAAAGTGTTTATTATATGTTTTTTTTTAAAGTATAGTTATTTATTTATTGTATTATTTTATATATTATATATACTAAATTTGTTCAAATTATTTACACACACACACGTTCAAATTAGTTTTTTCTTCAAATGTGACAATCTGAATGGATTTTCTTGGATTGAAATATATGGATGGCAAAATTTAAAATATTTTTAAATGCTATAAAAAATATATTTTTAAAAATATACAAAAATGTCCAAAAATATATTTTTTATATTCATGTAAATATATTTTAAAACATATTTGAGCAAATATATATATATAATTTTGAAATAATATATTTAAAAATATGTTTTATAAATATATTTGTTGCCATATGGACTACAACTTATTTTTCTTAAAAAAAAAATGAATTAACGCAGACATTTCAGTTTACGATCAACATTTTTATGTCAGCTGAACTCATTAAAATAATGTTTGCATCTTAAAATGTTGAATTTATTTGTTTTTAACTTGCTATCATTAATTATTTAAGTTGTGGTAACAGGTCCCCTGAATTTATTTTTAGTGCATCAAAGTCTGCAAGGGATTTTGAGTCAGAAGAGTTTTTGGCCCTTTTGGAGCCCACAGTGAACTTTGTCAGGTGAGGTTGCAAACTTTCACTGTGGTTTTGTACTGGTTATATTTGTACAAACGAAGAGTTCAACCTGTCTGCAAATACAATTTCTCTGTCTTACCTGACAGCAAACTGTGACCCGAAGCGATCCTTTGGTCCAGGTGAACCCGAGTGAACTCGCAGTGTCTTAACTTTCCGTTTGTGTTTCTGCTCACAGTGTGCGGTGTCAAGGGTTCAGCTAAATGCATGTTGGGAGAGAGCAGGGCCATGTTTCTGAACAGATCCAGTCAAGTGTAACCATTGATTTGATGCTCATTGTTGTGGCTGAAGCTGCCCTTTAAGCTGATAAGAGGCATGTTGTTTGATGCTGTGGGAGGAAGTGGCTTCATACGCTGTTAGTCGTGCTGCTTTCTTCCAACAGGATGAGTGAGTTTTTGGCTCCTTTCGTTAATCCAAGATAATCCTAATTTCCCAATGTGATTTCATTGATTTTCCTAAATATGAACATGCCCTAGTGAAAAATAAATATACTAGAATGTATTTGAAATACATTTATTACATTCTAAGTATACTACAAATATGTTTAAATATTTATGTGCTTAATCAAATACCCTGCAATTGTACTTTTAGTATACTAAATTGGTAAACTTAAAGTCTGCTAAACTAGAACAACTAATTTTGTGCTTAATGCCTTTTAATTGTGTAGAAATATCCTGAAGTATATTTGATTGTGCTAACGTGGAACTATTGCAAGTATGCATTAAAGACCAATATTATTCAAAGATCATACAATCCTCATAAATAGTGATATTAACCCTCGGTTTCACAGACAAGGCTTAAATTTAGTCCCTAAAATGTAAGTCTGAGCTGTGTCAACTGAAAGAAACTTGCACTGACTGATCTTAAAATATATCAGTGCCTTTGTTTTGGCTCAAGATGCACACCAGTAATGTGTTTTCTAAGGCACGTTTATTAAAAATTACTTAAATGTCCTAATTGAACTATGGCCTAATCCTGGTTTAGTCTAAATCCTGTCTGTGAAACCAGGCCTAAAAGGCTTTTTAGACATTTTAGGCTTAATATTAATACATGTGCATTGTGCACAAGTAGTACTCCAAATAAAGTTTAATTA
>NW_015655624.1:0-326 GCF_001515625.1 Sinocyclocheilus rhinocerous | reverse complement strand
CCTCAATGTTTTGGCATCATGTAGACAAAGTTTGGTGTGTATAGCATAATTCTGCTCTGAGGAGTATGCATTAATTCACAGCTATATTTTTCCAAAAATCCATATTCAAATCAAAATAGCCGACTTCCTGCTGGCCGTAGCATTATTAGACGCTTCCTGTTTCTCATTTCTCGCCATAACTTCATTGCCTTCATCCCTTCGCAATTTAGCATCCCCAATGTCTTTAGATCATGTTCACCGAGTTTGGTGAACTAATTTACTAACTAATTACTAAGTGTAATTTTCTAAATTACGACCTATTCTCTCAATGTCAAATGCAGAAATGT
>NW_015655623.1:1414-3211 GCF_001515625.1 Sinocyclocheilus rhinocerous | reverse complement strand
TGAGGGACGCACAGAGGTAGCCTAATTCACACAAACTCTCTCTCTTTCTTTCTCTTTCTCTGTGTGTCGGGTGTGCATTACTTTTCTAATAATTCAACGGCCCGTCGTCAATTATTCCTTACGTATATCACTTACTTGATTTCACATTGTCTAGAAGAAAAATAAATGTGTGGTGCTTGTTCATGCAAAACTTGCCATCACAATGTAAACAATTTTCCAAGATTTCCCTTGTCTTTATAATATTTTGATGTCTGGATTTGAAGTTTTACATCAGTCGTGAACAAGCACATTACTATAACAGACTTATTGACTCATGATCAAGTCAAGCCAGTAACTTATCGTCTGGCTAATCTGACTCTTCATTCTCTCATCTGATTTTCATGATGAATCTTTCACTGCGTCTCATCACAGATCAACAGTTGATTCAATCATTCAGAAGGTCAGTATGACTGTCAACAGTTGATTGAATCATTCAGAAGGTCAGTATGACTGCTGAGAGTCTCAGTGTGAACAAACCTCATCTCTCCATTAGTTCAACTCTACTGACTCATTTCAGAGAATAAAGAGTCAAACAGTCAAACTCATATTTGAGTGATTCTGTTCCTCTCAGAATAGAGCAGCTCCATCAGCAGATGTTCAGCGTCCTCACAGGAGCTTCATGATACAGTCAAACTACACAGAGTCCACACACAGAGAACCAGTAGTGATCTGAGGAAATCTTTCAGTGATTGAGGTTCATAATTTGACTACACAGTCTTGTGTCATAATCTCCTTCATCTGCAGGTGTTTTTATGGTTCAGTGAGTGACATTTGATTATAAAATATGAACTTGAGTTCTGGGGTTTCATTTATAAAGATGTGCATATCATTTTCTGAAATTCTCTACGAGCGATTAATAAAACCCCCAAAAAAACGTTTCTAAATGCATTAATCTTTATAAATCTCAGTTCATTTTAAATACAAGCACAATGTGATTGAATCGAACACATCAACCTACAGAACGGCCACAAATATGACTTTATGGTTCAGAAGAAGTACAACATTCATCAACATGAACAAGAAAATACAAATGTGTCTATATTCAGGAAATTATTAATACCTGTGATGTAATTTTCACAAAGCATAATATTAATGAATATTGTGATTGTCTATTTTTACCTATTACTATTTTATAAACAATGTTGCATTTTTTTTATGATATATGTGCACAAAGGTTTGTATGAATGCTCTTTTGTACAGATAAAAATATTTTCACATAATTTCACATCATTCTTTGAATGATGTGTGTCTTTGAAAATCCCAATTTGTTCCTCACTTTTAGGATGAATCCTACATCATTTAGCAGGGGTGTGGACTCGAGTCACACGACTCGAGACTTGACTCGGACTCGAGTCCCAAATTTGATGACTTGCGACTCGACTCGACATAATTAGAGAAGACTTGAGCGGACTGACTCGACATAATTAAAGAAGACTTGAGACCAGAGGCGGACAAAGTACTCAACTCCATTACTTGAGTGAAAGTACAGATACCGCTGGTCAAATATTACTCCATTACAAGTAAAAGTTGTAAAGACAGATTTTTACTTAAATAAAAGTACAGACGTACTTGCTTTTAAAAGTACTTAAGTACTAAAAGTAATTTCCTTTTTTTATGTCAATGCACTGTTTTATTGTTGTACGTAATACTTACAATACTTCTGAAGCAACTTAGAATACATTACACCTGCTGAATACACTGACTAGCTTGTAGTATATTTGGAATAAAGAGCTTTTAGAATGTTAAAAACCTATGGGG
>NW_015655623.1:795-1079 GCF_001515625.1 Sinocyclocheilus rhinocerous | reverse complement strand
ATTTTAAAAATGCTGTCTAATCACTCTCGCTGTACTTTGATGCCATACACAGAATGGTCTGCAGTGCTGCTTCAAGTCCAACACCTATTGTGTTTTATTAGGAGACGCACAACAGTTCTTCTGTGGCTTTATAGGTAATAGTTTCACGTACACAATTTAGCATAATCAGACAATATTGTGTCTAATATATACCCCAATATTAACTTATTATTATTGAATTGTTGTAAAGAAATATCACATTTGCAACTCAGTGTTCAAAAAATGCTGGGAAATCACTTCATGTA
>NW_015655623.1:0-450 GCF_001515625.1 Sinocyclocheilus rhinocerous | reverse complement strand
TTCATAGAAATGTAGTGGAGTGAAAAGTACAATATTTGTCTTTCAAATGTAGTGAAGTTAAAGTCATAAGTTCCCAGAAAAAAATAATACTCAAGTAAAGTACAGATACTCAAAAAGTGTACTTAAGTACAATACTCAAGTAAATGTACTTAGTTACTGTCCGCCTCTGCTTGAGACTCGACTTAGACTTTGACAGCAATGACTCGAGACTTGACTTGGACTTGAGTCCTGTGACTCGGAAAGACTTTATGATCAGATCAAAGTCGTTATAGACGAGTCCTTGCAGCATGCTTGCGCTTGACTGGCAATAAGCCAGAGACTGCGTTTAGGGAGCGCTGGATATATAGGTTAGTATAATTAATGGAGTAATAACACAGCTTACGACAAAAGAACCGAGATAAGAAGAAAAAAAAATGACATGATTCGTCTAGTAGCGATCTCCGCTCGTGA
>NW_015655622.1:792-894 GCF_001515625.1 Sinocyclocheilus rhinocerous | reverse complement strand
GTCAAGATAGCAGGTTGACGATTTTAGGTGCTGCACTATTTCTTCAACAATTTTGCTATCAATTGCTTCAAAAATAGACATAGTATCTTCTTTTTGATATTG
>NW_015655622.1:0-246 GCF_001515625.1 Sinocyclocheilus rhinocerous | reverse complement strand
GAAGATCAACAGAGTCTGCAGAAATGCTTGGTGTTAAAGATATAGCCTCCATAAATAGCACACTAGTGTTCTCGTTAATGCATCTCATTTCCGACAGAGACAGATCTAGATTCAGTGATAGCAGAGATCAATATATCAAAGAAAATACAGAAGTGATCAGATAGTGCTAAGTCCTTAATAACAATGGATTAAATGTTTAGGCCCCTACTGATGATTAAATCTAGAGTATGTCCACGATTGTGTGTA
>NW_015655621.1:7121-11894 GCF_001515625.1 Sinocyclocheilus rhinocerous | reverse complement strand
CAAGAATCTGTGATTTGTTAATGCTCTTTAACTTTTATTTAACTGCCAAAAGTACATATAAAAGATTTCCAAAGATTTTACTGACCAACTTAAATGTATTTTGTAAATATAAACACATTTTGATTGTAATGGCTGCAACACACTCCAAAAAAGTTGTGACAGAGCAGAGGCAAAATAAAAGTGAAAAGGTTATAGAATATCCAAGTTAAACAGTTTTGAAACAGTAACAGTAAGCAACTGACCAACTTAAATGTATTTTGTAAATATAAACAAATTTTGATTTTGATGGCTTTAACACACTTCAAAAAAGTTGGGACAGAGGCAAAATAAAAGTGAAAAGGTTATAAAATATCAAAAGTAAACAGTTTTGAAACAGTTCACAATAAGCAGGTGAATTGGTAATAGGAGAGGGGAGCATGTTTGGGTATAAAAGGAGCATCTCAGTCTTTGCAAGCAAAGCTGGATCATGGATCATCACTTTGTGCCAAATTTCAAGAGAAAAGTGTCAAGCAAATAAAAAATGACATTTCTCAATGCAAAATTGCAAAGAATTTAGGTCTTTCACCAAAAATCATATATAATATTGTGAAAAGATTCAGGGAATCCAGAGAAATCTCAGTCTCTGTAGGGCAAGGCAGGAAACCTCATTTGAATGTGCCTGACCTTTGAGCCCTCAGATGGCATTGCATAAGAAACCTTCATGCTGCTGTGTTAAATATAACCACGTGGGATCAGGAATATTTTGGTAAACCACTGTCACTTAACACAGTCTGCCGCTGCATCAATTAATGCAACTTGCATTTACTCTGTTACTTTAGAAGAAAGCTGTACATCAGTTCTATGCAGTGATGCCGCGGGGTTCTCTGGGCCAGAGCTCATCTCAGATAATAAGAAATACAGTGGAGAAGTGAGCCGTGCTCAGATCAGTCCACATTTCAACTTGTTTCTGGGAAAAACAGACATTGAATTCTACAAAGGCACCATCCTGACTTCTATCAGGTGCACAAGCTAACATCTGTCATGAAATAGGGTTCATCAGTGCCTATGGGATGGGTGACCTGCAAATGTGTGAAGGCACCACTGAGGCTGAGGCATATACTGGGACTGTACAGAGACATATACTGACATCAGAGTGACATTTTTCCCGGGAAGTCCATGGTTATATGAGCGAGACAATGCTAGGTTTCATTCTGCATGTGCTACAGTGGCCTGCCCGCAGTCCAGATCTGTGTCCTATTGAAAATGCATGGTGCGTCATGAAGAGGAGAAATACACAATGATGACCACTTACTGTTGAGCAGCTGAAGTCTTGTGTCAAGCAAGACTGAGCAACATTTCCACTTGCAAAACTGTAGCAATTAGTCTTCTCGTTTAAAAATGATTAAAAACAGTAATTAAAGAAAAGTTGATGTGACACAGTTGTAAACATGCCGCTGTCCCAACTCTTTTAGGGTGTGTTGCAGCCGTCAAAATCTAAATTTGTTTATGTTTACAAAATACAATTCAGTTGGTCAGTGAAAACATTAGAGATCTTTTCTTTGAATTTTTGTCAATTAAATAGAGGTTAAAGAAAATTTGTATTGCATTTTACAAAATGTTCCAACTTTTCTATAAACTGAACCTAAATAGTAAAAAAAACATTAAAATGACAAACACACAAAACAAAATGACTAAATCTAACTAAAATATATATATTTTTTAAATCAAAATGTTAATAAAAAGTATATTAAAGTATATAAATAATACTAAATTTACACTAAATGAAAATACTTTTTAAGTATTGTGTTCAGCCATTACTTTTTCCATCATTTATATATACTGATAGAACAGCTCCTCAACACTTTCCTGCAAAGATTAGCTCCGACCTGGATTAAACACCTACCTGCAACTTTGTAGCAATCCTGAAGACCTTGAGTAGCTTGTTCAGGTGTGTTTGATTAGGGTTGGAGCATCCAGAGGTCCAGAGTTGAGGACCCATGTGATAGAACAAGGCTTTGAGCTCTTTTAGTGATGCAAAGTATGTTATTCTCAAGACATGCTACATGGAACTGGTTTTCGTGGTTTTGTAGGCCCCAGCATGGCGTGTGGGGAGAAGTACGCCACCTTGCCTGCCAGCACGCAGTCTGGCCCCATGAAGCTCATGAGTCTGGAAGAGGCGCAGGCTCGCTCTCTCAGTCCCAACCATCCAGCGATGAGAGAGAGACAAAGAGAGAACAGCCTTCCAGATACAAGCACTGCTGCAATGTACCACACAGTAATAGATCTGTCTGACAGCAGGTATGATATATTTACGCAAGCCTACACACACTCCCTATAGCATGTGTATGTTAGGTTTTAACATGCACAATACTGAAACTGTACAGCATGCACATAAACTGTAAAGCTTGACCTAGAGAACAACATTTCATTTGAAATCTTCTCATAACACAGGAGAAAATTCTCAGGAAAATCTAAGAAGTGGAAGTCCATCTTCAGTCTTGGGCGATCTGTCATCGACTCTAAAGGGAAGCTGAGTCGCAATGGGAGTGTGTTTATGAGAGCCCAAAATCCCTCTGGTAAGAAAGAGACAGAGAGCGAGAGAAGCTTTCTAGTGTCTAGAAACGAAAGTTCCCAAAAAGGGAAAACACAAAAGAGGAGGTGCAGCCAGAAATCAAAATGCCACTTTATGATATTTCGGGCAGCAGACATCAGAGCAATAATACAAGCACGATGTTGCTCTCGACGTCTGATGAGAGCCCTATAGATGGCCAAAGCATCATGAAGTTCAAACCCTATACTATGAACCCTACTGTATAGTGTGAGTGTTGCAGACGGTAAAACACTGAAACAATTGTGTCATTTAATAAAATGCATTTTCATATTGGTCTAAATGGTTTCTGCAAAAGCAAATAACACTCCACATAGAAGAAAAAAAAAAACTTTGTTTTTTGCTTGACCCTAGAGTCAGAAAATATTATACATATTTTAAAAACATGTCACCTTAATAATGGTGAATTACGTTAAAGGCCTAAAGATTATTATATTGACCTACATGAAGTAACATTTTGGCTTATGTCTGAAGAGAATATATTAATTAAATAAATAAGGTGTTTATAATAAATAATCTTTTTACTTTGTATGAATGTTTTTGTCTTTGGGAAAATAAATATATTTTATTATTATTAAATCAAAATTTAAAGTTTGACCCAAAACCAATTTGAAAAACACTAATGCATGTTACTGTAATACATTACTGTATTTTTCTTTTAATTTGGTCCAAATGATCTGTTTTTATCAGTGCAGAGTAAAGAAGAAGAACAAATAGTATGGCCAGATTTATGTTTTATGTTTCTTTCCTCTCTTGAACAGAAAAACCTGTTATAAGGCCATCCAAAAGCATGGACTCTCTCTGTTCCTTTCAGGCAGCAGGTGGGGCTAGATCTCCATATATACTTACTTTACTAAGCTGTCCTTTTGCAGTTCTCTAAAAAGATTTAAAACAATTTTGATGTATATAATAAATGCATATATGTATATAAAGATACATTATATATTAAAAATAACAACTTAATTCACATAAAAGAAAAAGCAGCTAATTAATTAAGATATCAGCCTGACACACGGCATATGGATTGATAGTATTACAGAAAAGGTTCATGACAGGAGGCTTGGTTTTATCTGTTTGTTAGATTAGTTTCTGCAGTACTGCAATAATAGAAAAAAATAATTATTTAATCAAATGTTTTCAAGTGAATGTATCAACTCAAAGTTCATGGAAAGTGCAGTTTATCACATTAATGAATGGCATGCTTTGTTTTACAAACAAATGCTTAATATTATTAATTCTACATTTTTTTTATCTTTGGGTAAAGTGTGAAAAAATGTTGGGGCCGCTGTACATAGGTTAGGTGTCACCACCAGTTTTCTCTTTTTCACTCCCATTCAGATGAGCACAAAGCACCAACAGAAGGAAGCAATGGTATTTTTATCCCAAGTCTAAAATCCCGAACCCTGGGCTCGGATATCGACTACAATCCAAACAAGAAGGATCCAAAATGGGACTCAGATCCTCATACTGCTTCGGGAGGATGTGTGAATGAGAAAAGAGAAAGAGCATCAGATGCCTCCTCTGCATCTCCATCTTTATCCCCACTGCAGAAAACTCTTCCAGAACAGCTGAAGGTTTTCAAAGGTGAAGACCGCAGCGGCTGCCAGCCCACATCTCCCAAAAACCGTCGGATGCTGTATTCTGGATCTGCCAGTAGTGGATCGTCTAGACCATCTTTTCCAGGCAGCCTGTTTCCGCTGGAGTCGTCGCCGCGGCAACAACGGAAGGCCCTCAACATTTCGGAACCCTTTGCGGTGTCTGTACCTTTGCGTGTGTCTGCAGTTATTAACTCTAACAGCACCCCCTGCAGGGCACCAGGGAAAGAGCGGGACAGGGGTTTGGGGGGACTCTTTAAGCCCACTAAGGAGGCTGGGCCTCTGGAACCCCATCGCAGTGAAAGTATTGGCACTGCTGGATTGCGTGTCCCCAGCAGAAGCAGCAGTGGGAACTTCACGTTCACAGACTGGGAGACTGGACTAGCAGGTCACTCCAGCAGCACTGGGTTCAGAGAGCACCTGCTCAGTGACAGCAGCGGAGGCAGCGGATGCAGTATCTATAGCAACAGCAGCCCTTTCCCCGCGGAAAATGAGGATCAGACTGGGGAAAGAGATATTACAGATGCGCTCACTCTGGGGACAACAAAGAGTATGACGATTGGTCAGTGTGTGTGTGTGTGTGTGTGTGTG
>NW_015655621.1:0-2625 GCF_001515625.1 Sinocyclocheilus rhinocerous | reverse complement strand
TTTGAATGTGCCTGACCTTTGAGCCCTCAGATGGCATTGCATAAGAAACCTTCATGCTGCTGTGTTAAATATAACCACGTGGGATCAGGAATATTTTGGTAAACCACTGTCACTTAACACAGTCTGCCGCTGCATCAATTAATGCAACTTGCGTTTACTCTGTTACTCTAGGAGAAAGCTGTACATCAATTCTATGCAGTGATGCCGCGGGGTTCTCTAGGCCAGAGCTCATCTCAAATAGTCAAAAAGACAGTGGAAACATGTGCTGTGGTCAGATGAGTCCGCATGGTTTCGTAAACACAGAGTGAATGTGCTAGACCAGACCGGATCTGTCTCCTATTGAAAATGTATGACCAGTCATGATAAGGAGAATCAGACAACGACGATCACAGACTGTTGAGCAGCTGAAGTCTTGTATGAACTGAGTTTACACTTGAAGTAGATTGGTCCCTCTAAGCGAGATCCCAATTCGTCGGTCATCCGACGTGACGTCGAGAGTGACCGACTGAAAGGGAACTGTTACTATTTCAGCATCTTCGACTTTAACTTTTTGGAATCCAGTTGTTTTAACCCTGTTCACAATAAGCATAATATCCATTATTGTGAACATATTTCTGGTGAGACTAATTCACAAGAATCACAAAAAAGGTAAATATATTAACATAGGCTTATGGTAAAATTCTATAATGTACAAATATGAAACAGTAAATTGCTATTTTTGAAATTTTTGAACTGATTTTGAAATTCAAATCAGTGTAATTAAAGTATATTTTATTATTATCCAAAGAAGCTTCAAAACAACCCAGAAATCAAAGGAATCAGGTAATCTGTTTTTATTTGCCCTGCAAATAGAATAAGGAATTCAGATGTTTTATAATAGCACATTACATAAATGCTGACAACTCGCAGTGATGATAAATTTAGAATTCAGGAAAATAAGTATATGTGGATCAATGTCAAAATCTAGCAACTAGATTAAAGATTTTTTCCTCAACATTTTGTCCTAAAACATTTCCAATGTACATGTGTGGTTTCTGTAGGCTACAGTACATTTACACCAATTCATAAAATGTGTGGTTTTTCAGTGATGTAGTTTGATGTTTTTTTTTTCTTTTTGTATTTTTCCTCTGCAGACAGAAAGCGATGCCTTAAATTATGTAGCGCTGAGTTTCTTCAAAAGGCTTACAACCTCAAAAAGATCTTCAGGGAAAACCAGCCAAGAAGAAACTGTTTATTCACATATCACAAAGCAATAGTTCAGATAATTACTAATGCAAATAAATTGTTGTTGTTAGCATAGTTTTTGTAGTAGATGTTAATTTTACCAATCTGGACATAAAAATAGATAAAATAAAATAGAATAGAATAGAATAGAATACTACTTTATTGTCATTGAGCAACTGTACAACGAAATTTAGTGATTCTCCTCAGAGGTACATCTGACATTTCTTTTTATTTTTTATGTATGAATATGAACATGATTAATACAAATAAAAATACTGTCCACAACTTTCTTTTTTTTCCCACCACCTGTCCTTTTTGTCTCTGGCTGCTCGTGCACCTTCCTTCCAGTCCATCATTTGGAGGAAAAACTGTTGCGCTGATCGAGTGTTCACATTAAAGATGAGCGGAAATGCCTTCCAGTTGATTTCAATTGCTGCACTAGCTGATACATGAGTTCGTAAAACTGCCAACAGTTCCAAAACACACGCTTGCTTGCTTGATTGATTAATAGATTTTTTTTATTTATTTATTTATTTTATTTATTTGTTTGTTTATTTATTTATTATTATCCAAATGAAAAATAGTTATGCAAATAGCATTGATACAGCAGTATGAACTATCATGAACGCGATGACACAATGGTCATTCAGTGCCATTTGAGTCCCCATGAGGTGGTATATTTTGTGTAAAAATGGGCTAATATTTGTTTTTTAAATGCTCATCTTACACAGTTACTGCCCCTCTACCATAGAACACAATAAATATGAACCCAAAATTAATTCATTAAAAATAATGACTCTGATTTTAGTGCAAGTAGGCTAAACTGCCATGTCCCCAAGTAAGCTTGCATAACTTCAGCCATGTAAGTAATAAACAAACAAATTCCAATTTTTTTCAATATTGTTGTGTATTCTTATTTATAATATTCCTCACTAAAATATATTTTTTGTTATTTATACATTTTTAATGCTTAAAGTCTTCGAAACATGTTGTGTCCCTGAATTGAATGTCCCCCCTGTTACTCTGATGGAAAGTCCCTCTGAACACACCCCTTGAATGTTCCCTAATCACATGACTCTCAGGACATAGAATACTTTCTGGTGGCAAACTATCTACAAGAAAGAGAGTAAGTATCACTCCTTAATTCACCCTTTTTTCAATGTTTTAGAATGATTCACTTATGTGGAAAAAGCATAACATGTCCACCCTGTTATGCTTATTTATAGTGGAAACTGATAACCTTTTGTAATTTTGAAAATAATGTTAATAAACAGGTTAAAAATCTTTCTCAGTGATCACTACATACTAGCCTGTTGCTCATCACGCGAGTAGAATTGGCTGACTTTAGCATAAAATGTCCATCCTGTTACTGTCCACCCTGTTATTGTTTTGCACAGTAGG
>NW_015655620.1:367-486 GCF_001515625.1 Sinocyclocheilus rhinocerous | reverse complement strand
CACTGCATACACACATGCTGTATTTAAAAGCTTCAATTAAAGAGGTGCTAACCCCTAATTGTTCAAGCTATTTGGTAGCTTAGCCTAAGATTAAACTATGCTAAGTTGTGTTAGCTTAG
>NW_015655620.1:0-200 GCF_001515625.1 Sinocyclocheilus rhinocerous | reverse complement strand
CAGTTTAGTGTCTGCCTATTTCAAAGAAGTTGCCCACAGTTTTAAAACGTGGTGCTTTCAGTCCTTCAAGACTTGTTGCATTAAATAAGCACTTCTGTGAGTGCTTCTCTAATTTAACAATAAACTCCTTGCACTTGTTTAAAAAATAAAAACAAGTTTACTGTAAGTTAAAGCCGGTTTAAGCATATATGTAGTTATGT
>NW_015655619.1:0-744 GCF_001515625.1 Sinocyclocheilus rhinocerous | reverse complement strand
AGACTAAAGCTTGCCCACATGAAAGATGTTTCTAACATGTGAAATAAAATGTTATTTGCAAATTTCTGGCATGTTAAATAAAATGTTATTTGCAATACAGAAAGTCAGATTTGAATAAGTTAGGAGTTTTATGCTCTTGAAGTTATGTTAGAAATTCTAAGCACAAGACGCTTAGTTTAGTGCTTCTGTGAACTGTAACACTATGTTAGAGCAACTAAGCAAATGAAGAGAATACAAGCCCTCATATGCTGAAAACCTTCTCTCTCTGGTAGAGAAAGTTGGTTTATGCAATGTTAAGACTAAAGCTTGCCCACATGAAAGATGTTTCTAACATGTCAAAATAAATGTTTTTTTTTTCCAATGCAGAAAGGCAGATTTAAATGTGTTTGAAGTGTTTTGCTCATGAAGTTATGTTAGAGATTCTAAACAAAAGAAGATTAATTTAGTTCTCCTGTGAACAGTAACACTATGTTAGTGCAACTACGCAAATTAAGAGAATTCAAGCCCACGGATGCTGAAAACCTACTTTAGTTATCCTGTGAACAGTAACACTATCTTAGTGCAACTAAGCAAATGAAGAGAATGCAATCTCTCATATGCTGAAAATCTTCTTTCTCTGTTAGAGAAAGTTGGTTTATGCAATGTTTAGACTAAAGCTTGCCCACATGAAAGATGTTTCTAACATGTTAAAACAAATGTTTTTTTTCCAATGCATAAAGATAGATTTAAATGCGTTTGAAGTTT
>NW_015655618.1:328-504 GCF_001515625.1 Sinocyclocheilus rhinocerous | reverse complement strand
TGCATGTATATTCATAAGAAAATCATGAAAAAAATAGTTTCCTCAAAAAAATGAAGCAGCACAACTGTTTTCAGCATTAAAATAATCAGAAATGTTACTGAGGAGCAAATCAGCATATTTGAATGCTTTCTGAAGGATCATGTGACACTGAAGACTGGAGTAATGATTCTGAAAAT
>NW_015655618.1:0-122 GCF_001515625.1 Sinocyclocheilus rhinocerous | reverse complement strand
ATTTTTGATTACCTTAATCCGGCTAAAGTCATAATCGAAGTAAACAGAAATCGAATTAAGACATGGGGAGTATTCCAATTTTAGTCGCATTACTGAAGTGCAGTATAGACATGTAAACACCT
>NW_015655617.1:8319-10007 GCF_001515625.1 Sinocyclocheilus rhinocerous | reverse complement strand
AATGTAGCAAGTACATCAGGTGTTATGAAAAAAGTTCCCGGTTCCTATTTACACTAACTCCACCCACCAACGTGTGATTGGGATAGTCTACACTGAAAAAAGACTTACATTATACATCAGTTTCAGTGCGTAGATGGTAAGGTGCTTGCTTATTGACGCGATCGACCCGAGTTCGAACCTGCCTTTCAGCGAACTCTTTTTTCTCCCTTTTCAAATCTCATATCGCATCGGAAAGGCATTTATTTTCAATAAAAATGTAGTATCAATAAAGAAAATAAAGTATCAGGTAGGGTTATGGTAGGTGTAGGGAGTGACCGACGAATTGGGATCTCGCTTAGAGAGACCAATCCACTTCGAGTGTAAACTAAACGAGTTTGCACATTGAAAACCAATGCACATTGGCATGCGATGATTGCATCCAGCTGCCGCTGATCACAGCGTGAGCATAAAAAGGCAGCCCGTGTGTGACGAGTCTTGCGCGCTCTCGGGAGCTTTTTTTGTTGGCGGACGGTGCTTCAGTGGTGGTCGTTCCTGTGTCGAGTGGGTTGTGCACTTCAGGCTGCACTACCCCCTGTCGTGCTGCAAACGACGTTTCCCCTGTGCGTCTCAGCACGTAAAAGAGCATTTCCCTAAAAGAGTACAATAAGCTGGTGCGTCTTTGTAAAGACGACGGATCATCTTTTTAAAGATGCCGTTTCACCCGGCGGGTGATGGTCACGATCGCGGCCTCACGTGTCTGGGCATTAAGCACGCTGAGGCATTCGCGGATGAGTCATGTTCCCATTGCGGGAAGATGACCATCTCGGAGCTGCGGGCCAGGCTCCGTTTCCTCCAGGGTGGGGCGGAGCTCCGTTGTCTCTGCCGCGATCTAGTGTTCGTCCTGGCGGCAGCCAGGCATGGACTACTTCGGGCAGTAGCACGGGTGGTCTGAGGGTTACAGTGATGGCAAACCCCTCAGGGAACCAACCCTCAGGGGACTATCGCTCCTCTAGCACTTCGCAACCAGTTGAGTCGCCAAAGGAACACGCTGGGCCCTCTTCAAAGAGCGTACCAGCGGTATCCTTCAGTGCTCCTCACAGAGGAGCATGCCTCACAGAAGAACGTGCGCAGTCTGTGATGAACTGCTTGAATTCGTTCAAGGGCAGGACAGCGGTCCCACTGAAACTATTTCAGAGGATCCTGGGGCATATGGCAGCTGCAGCGTCAGTTACGCAACTGGGGCTGCTTCATATGAGACAGCTCCAGAACTGGCTTCATGGCCGAGTCCCGAGGTGGGCGTGGCAGCGCGGCACTCACCGGGTCCAAGTTACACCGGCCTGTGCAGGAGTGCACCTAGAACAGGTCTCCAGGCATGCTGTGGTTTACACGGATGCCTCCACCACCAGCTGGGGGGCCACGTACAACTGGCACGCAGTGTCGGGGGTATGGACGGGCCCCCAACTGCACTTGCATATCAATTGTCTAGAGTTGTTAGCAGTGCGCCTTGCCTTGAACCATTTCAAAGGGTGCTTACGAGGCAAGTATGTGCTGGTCCGAATGGACAACACGGCGACCGATGTGTACATCAACCGACAAGGTGGTCTGCACTCCCGTCGCATGTCGCAACTCGCCCGCCACCTCCTCCTTTGGAGTCAGAAGGTTCTGTGGTCACTTCATGCCATTCACATTCCGGGTCTGCTCAACCGTAC
>NW_015655617.1:7415-8171 GCF_001515625.1 Sinocyclocheilus rhinocerous | reverse complement strand
GTTTCGGAGCCGCTCAGGTAGACCTGTTTGCCTCTCTAGAAACCTCTCACTGCCAGTTGTTCTACTCCCTGACGGAGGGAACACTCGGCACGGACGCACTGGCACACAGCTGGCGGCGGGGCCTGCGCAAGTATGCGTTTCCCCCAGTGAGCCTTCTCGCACAGACACTGTGCAAGGTCAGGGAGGACGAGGAGCAGGTCCTGCTTGTGTCGCCGTATTGGTCCACTCGGACCTGGTTCCCCGAACTAATGCTCCTCGCGACAGTTCCTCCCTGGCAGATTCCTCTGAGGAAGGATCTACTGGCTCAGACACAGGGCACCCTGTGGCACCTGCGTCCAGACCTCTGGAAACTTCATGTCTGGTTCCTGGATGGGACACGGAGGTTCTTGGTGACCTACCCCAAGAGGTAGTTGACACCATCACTTCGGATGGGAGCACCATCTATGAGACACGCTTGCGCCTTGAAGTTGAACCTGTTCGTCGAGTGGTGTTCTTCTCATCGGGAAGACCCCCGGAGATGCCCGATCGGGGTCGTGCTTTCCTTTTTGCAGCAAGGGTTGGAGCGAAGACCCCGTGGAAGGGAAGTCGGTAGGAAAGCATGATCTGGTCATCAGGTTCCTTAGGGGGGCGAGAAGGCTAAATCCTCCCCGGCCCTCCTCTATCCCCTCTTGGGACCTGTCTCTGGTGCTTAAAACACTACAGCAGGGCCCATTTGAGCCTTTGCAGTCAGTTGAGCTAAAGTTTCTTTCAATGAAA
>NW_015655617.1:4542-7260 GCF_001515625.1 Sinocyclocheilus rhinocerous | reverse complement strand
GCCTGCAAGCACTGCCCCCGGAGGAGGCAGCCCCAGCTCTAGCTTTGTTCTGTCCCGTCCGAGCCTTGAGATGCTACGTAGACCGGACACAAAGCTTTAGGACCTCAGACCATCTCCCCTCGGCAGCCAGACGTGGCGGAATGTCCGGCGCCAGGCCAGTCCACAGTATAGCCTCAGAGCCTGTGTTTCTCCGGCGACTTCTGCCATTTCCATGAGGGTTACAATCACCTCTAATCTTCCATATGCACCTAAACGGATGTCATATGTGTAAGTGCTTCCGAAACCTCCTTCGGGAAGGATGGGGCTTCCGCAACGTTCCTGTTCCAAGTGGAACGGGTACGTTTTCCCAGTATTATCCAATCTCACTGAGTGGGTAGTGCTATGGCAACAGTGACTGGTCTTCTTGTTGGGAGCCCCGGCCTACAACACAAAGGGGCACAGGCGGCTCGCACAGGACACTGGAAGGGGCAGCGTCCATGGCGCTTTGGTAGGAATCCCAATTCGTCGGTCACCGACGTGACTCGGAGTGACCGACTGAAAGGGAACATTTTTAAGACGTTTTAAAAAAAACAAACAAACAAACAAACATTTTGCCCAAATTATAGTTGTCAACAGCTGAGGTGTTTCTACTATCAGTGTGTTGAAGTGTTGTTTCTCTCTCTGCTGGAGTTTGTGTTCACTCGAGTGGAATAGAGGTTTTTGTATGAGCATTTCATCAGATTGTATCACTGTGGTGGACTTTCGGTGGAGGAACTAAACTGGTGCTTGGTAAGTCTGTTTTAACTCTGTTGTATACAAATATTGATATTTATAGATTTAAGAAAATGTTTAAATAGCTATAAATGTATAATAAAAGTTTAATTGAAATTGATGTTATTGTCAAAATAAGACCTTCAAAAAACTGAATTATTCATTCTGAACAAACAATTATCTGCATATATTTCCATAATGTGGCTCACTTTGAGTTTTATGAGTTTATCACGGGTTTATTTTTTCCTTCATTCATTATATGTTGTTTATATCATGTTATATGAGTTAATATATAGTTCATCTTTTATTTTACATATCATAAATTGAAAAAAAGGAAAGATTTTCAATCTCTTTTGCTCACGTTGTGCTTATAATTTGGTGTTTTATAACACCAGAAGAAGAAAAAAGCTAAATATATGTATATTTAGAAATAATGATTCAGTTGTTTTTGAATTATGATATATATTATATATAATTATTTATACTTTTCATGTGGTCTGAGCTGTAGTCACAAAATAGCAGATTGCTATTTTGTGTTATTTGCTGTTTTATTATTATTATTATTATTATTATTATTATTATTATTAAAAAATAAGAAAAAAGCTCAATATTTCACATATTTAACATTTAGGAACTTTATGTTTGGATATAAAAACTACTTGAATTAAAGCAGTAAATGTATTGGTATGTTTACTTTCACTGATGACTGGCTTCACTGAAACGCATATACTGATTGTGTTAAATTTGTATATTGTGTATATATCGGCTGTAGTGATGTTGAATAAGATGAACGTCTGCTGCTGAAAGTCCTGTTGAAATGCTGTGAATGCTGCAGGGCAGAAGAGTGCTGGAGCTGCAGTGTGTTTTCTCTGTGTTTGTGAATGTGTTGTGTTTGTCTCCTGCAGCTGGTCCCACAGTGAAGCCCTCAGTGTCTCTGCTGCCGCCCTCTTCTCTGCAGATCTCTGGAGACTCAGCCGCACTGCTCTGCCTGCTCAGCTCTTACTCTCCACAGGGGGCGCTGGTGAGCTGGACACTGGACGGCTCAGAGGTCACCGAGGGGGTTGTGACCAGCGCAGAGAGCGAGCAGGACGGCCGCTACAGCCGCAGTAGCGTCCTGACCCTCAGCAAAGCACGCTGGGAAGAGGGAGAGCTGTACGTCTGCAGAGTAACACATGATGGAGCTCCTCATGAGGCCTCGTTCCACAAGAGTCTCTGTTAGTCGCTCGCAGTGCTGATGTTTTAAACATAAAATGCTAGAGTACATTAAAAAGTACAGCAGCATATATAATATCCTGACCAAAATTACATAATAAATGAAAGATCAGTGAAATGCTACGGCAGAGCTCTTGTTATCCATTTGTAGAACATTTCAGTTATGCCATACTATGAATATTACATTATTGAATATAAGCATCAAAATGCAATTTTCTGAAGAAAAAAAAACTTAAGCCTGCAAATGGCTGAACAATTCAGACACTGTAGTATTTAAATACTGCTTTATCACAGGACCTGTGAAGGGGAAAATAATTTATATAAAATTAACCAAAGATTAACGGTTTTGCATCAGTGTTTGAATATATGAATTATAATTTGCATACACATTAGAATTTTTAGAATTCTTAGAATGAAATAATCCTAGTTTACATTTTTTATAATACATTAGAAGTTTATACATTGTAAGAATACACTTAGACACTTAAACACACAATAACATATGTGTCACGAATCCGGTCCATGAACTTCCGTCTGCTAGCCATCAGAGATCACCCTTTCCATTTTCATTGACTCTCGCACTACACACTGTTGCATATCATCATCCCATCCTACATATCCCATCATTCATTGCACTGATTGCCCACAGCACTGATTGCACACAGCTGGTTCACTAATTGCACACAGCACTGATTGCACCCAGCTGTTTCATATCACTCACTCACTATTTAACACTCTTATCCCTTCCCTGGGCCG
>NW_015655617.1:0-2565 GCF_001515625.1 Sinocyclocheilus rhinocerous | reverse complement strand
TCAAGTCTAGTCACAGTTGATCTTAATGAGACAAATCTAGTCACAGTTGATCTTCCTGAGACAAATCTAGTCACAGTTGATCTTCCTGAGACAAATCTAGTCACAGTTGATCTTCCTGAGTCGAGTCTAGTCACAGTTGATCATCACGAGTCAAATCAAGTCACAGCTGATATTCATGAGTCTAGTCCAGTCACAACTGATCTTCATGAACCAAGTCTAGTCACAGTTGTTCGTCTTGAGTCAAATCGAGTCTCAGCTGATCTTCATGAGGCCAGTCAAGTTACAGCTGTTCTTCGTGAGGCAGGTCAAGTCACAGCTGATCTTCATGAGTCTAGTCAAGTCTCAGCTGATCTGCCAGAGTCTCGTCACATCTCAGCTGTTCATCCAGGGTCACGTCCCATCACAGCTGATCATCCAGAGTCATGCCACGTCCTGTCTGTTACACCCAGATTCTCAAGGTCAGCCCTTCGGTATCCCAGTCTGGTTCACTACTGGCCATTAAGTTGGTTAAGTACTCATTCAGTTATTCATGGATTTGTGAGTCCTGATACATTTGTCTGGACTCTCTAGCACGATTAGACTGCTTAAAACTGTTTGCTGGATGTGCATCTGCATCTCTCACTGTATCATGTTCATGCTATCTTAAGAGTGTTCACTGAATGTCTTGATTTATTTATTGACAAATATGTGATGAATAAACACAATGAATCATTCCACTGACCTGAACGCAATAATTCTTTATGAAGAGATTATTAAAGATTGTTAAAGAAGTCTGCATTCAGTCTTATGGTTTATTCAGTGATCTGCTGGTGTCTGAAGAATCAAAACACGTTATATTGACTTCAAACACACTTCTGATCTGTTCTATACATGTCTTTTTAGTGATTTGCTCATCTATAATAATGGTTTTGAATTATATATATTTTTTCTGCAAATATGAATGTTAAAATATTAGTTAAATAAGCGTGCGTGTTTTCAGCAGAATAAGGGCTTCTGTTGAGTAATGGTCAGTTGTTGTGTGGTTAACAGGTTGTACGGCTGGTTTATGGGGAGCAGATTGTATGAAATCGTGTCTGTCCTGCGCTAACGGAGGCGTGTGTGACGATGTGACGGGCGAATGCATCTGCCCTCCGGGGTTTAAAGGGCCCACCTGTGAAACAGGTAACAATCTTTGCTCAAATACTCAATGGTCACGTGTATTACAGGGGCCATGTTTAGCTTTACAGTTTTTCTCAATTGCTAACACACTATAACTGATTCGTTTGGCACAATTTTCCAAACCATTCATACAGTTCCTGAAACAAAGACACGTTTCTCAAAACGTTTAACACAAGAACAGCATCATTTTGCACAGGTTTAATCATGTTCTCATTTAGAAAACACAAACACACAATATAACTACCTCAAGAACCACAAAATGAACTCAAACAGCACACATTTATCCATGTGTGAACATTAAGTAGCAAAACTGATGACACACCGGTCAGAATCTCAGGATGATATAAAAAGGAGCACAGCTGATTATGTGATTTGGAAAATGAATCCTACTAGTGGGAGACAAAGAGGAAGAGGAGGGGAAAAGAAAACTGAAGGGGACGGGGTCAAAGGACATTTATTCCTGATGAAATACACAGCACTATAGTTGATCATGTTCTTGTGCATGAGGACAGCTGGCCTACAGGCTCATCTACAGGCTACTTACTACTTACAGATCAAATATAATGACAGAACAGCAGCAGTACTTCAGATGAGAGAACTTTCACTGTTCTTTGTACTGTAAATACTGTAGCACACAGCCTCAAACTCATAACAGTTGAATTGATTTGTAGCCAAGTGGTCCTTACATGTATTGTATTTGTGCAGAACTCGACTGTCTAGGGGAGGCAGAGAAAGTCTGTCAGAAGACTAAGAAACTGCTATAGTATAACAAATAAGGATATTACCAATACTGTAATGCAACTTGGCAGAGAATGCTGTATTTATTTATTTATTTACAGTATGGTATTTGACCTTTTCCTTTCTAGTGCTTTTCATCTACTGTACTGTAAGATCTCTTTACAGCAGTGTAATGAAAATATTATTTTCTTACTGTAAAGCTTATTGTTGAATTTCAATGTATCTGCTATATTTACTGTAACATGTATCTGCTCTAATTATGTTGTATACTGTAATAGACATTGAGCTGTAAAATGATACCTGATTGCCAAAAGAAGGTTTTTGCAACAGTGTTATGAATTGATCTCATTAGTGTGTAAGACTATGTTGTTGTGTGTGTGTTTCTGAGGGCTTGTGTGTTGTGTCTGAGGGCGAAGTTTGTTTTTTTTCAGCAAGATTGAATAGTTTTGAGTGGAGAGCTTCATTTTGACCTGAAAATAGGAAGTATGGGGAATTGGGTGAGAAGTTATGGATTTGTGTTTAGAGTTTTCGAGAAAAACAGTCACAATTTCAAGAAATGTGTTTAAGCAATCGAGAAAAACTGTAATTGAGTGTACTGTAACATGCTATTCATTTAGAGTTTTGTTTGACCTTTTTGGCCTTTGCAGTTGGACTACAGTGTTTTTGCAG
>NW_015655616.1:0-1029 GCF_001515625.1 Sinocyclocheilus rhinocerous | reverse complement strand
TTTATTCAAAGCCCCAAACAATTATGCTTGTTTTAGTCTACTCGACGAGACCTTTCAAATGACATATGACTATCCGAGCTGTATGATATTTTTGACATATTACAGTACATGGCACAAAAAAACAAACATATTTTGTAAATTATGATTTAAAAAAAAAAAAATGTATCAGCAAATAACTCGGCACTACTTTGGAGTTACTTAGGAGCTTTCAAATAATATCCATTTTTTGTTGATCAAGGCAGTTGTTTGAAAAATATGATTAGTAATATTGTTGCGGCATCCCGCCCGTGGTACACTTCAGTTTAGAGGGACTGCTTAGCGCTCGTTAAGAGTTGATCGAAATAATTACATTCATTAAAAAGTTGAGATTCTAAGCTTTAAGATTTTGCTTTAAGCTTTACCTATTTTGTGTCATTCCTTTCAGGGGATGCTTAGTAATGTGATTTTGAATTTTTTCGTGAGGGTGGGACACCTCGGGTTTTAAGGGTTAATGTAATCCAGAACAAGGGGTAATCCACACTAGGAATGGCTGAAGAATGGCATACATAACATTAAGAACCGACAAAGACAGACTGCGGTTTAAATACATGGGGTAACGAGGGTAATTACAAAGACACACCTGAACCAAATCATACAATCAACGAGAAACAGAAACTGGGTCACGGAGAGCACATGGGGGCGAAAACCTACAGGCAGACAGTCCAGGGGCTTGACAGTACTTACCTCAGACTTGTCAGCAGCTTAATGTCCTTATATCTTATATACAGTTTCATATCCTTTATATCTTTAAGCATACAATGCTTTAACAGTACAATAATATAAGTGCGATAAATTAAACTGTGCAATACTCAGATCTATATTTTCTACTGTATACAGTATTTTCATAAGTGGAGCATATGTACAAGTAATCTTATTTTTTAACATTTCACATCTAGCCTAGAATATAGAACAGTGATCCATGAGGGAATCTGTGGCTTCAGCAGGCTGGTTGTATTTTTGCAAGCTTCTGACAAGAGGGCAGGCACAGTG
>NW_015655615.1:851-963 GCF_001515625.1 Sinocyclocheilus rhinocerous | reverse complement strand
TAAACAGTGCAGTGAAGTATAGTTTGAAAGGTTGCTCGTTCGGCTGTACGCAAAGGCCTGAGCCGCTTCAGACAGCGCACCAGTAGCGCTTCAACGGACGAAAACACACACA
>NW_015655615.1:0-635 GCF_001515625.1 Sinocyclocheilus rhinocerous | reverse complement strand
CGTCATGTGCATCAGGTTTTAAAGAGACAGCGCTGATTTTAAAGTGAAACCTGCTGAAGTCTGTCAGTGATGTAAATCAAAGAACAAAAGAAACAGAGAAATCACTCAGTCGTTGATTAACTAGCTTAAATAAAGATTAATCTGTATAGTTTATGCATATACAATTTATAGTTTATGTGAAGATTGTTTTAAAATTACTTAATATTTCAGAGCCTATTAAATGTAAAAAATATTGGCTTTCAATTATACTGTAATGTTGAATGGCTATAAAGGGAAAATGTATTTAATAGAGACACCAGTAGCAGTATTGGTATCAATACTTCATTAATAATATACTACTTAGTAAAAAGATGCCATTTAAACATATTTAAAATATACTATCTTTATGTTGTTTCTACATTAATTTGGAGGTTCAATGTGAAATTGTGATTATAAATATGCGATTAATCATGATTAATTACAGAAAAATGTGTGATTATTTTTAATCGAATGACAGACAGCACTAATGTTTCCGATTTCAATTTAATTTCTAACTTTATAGGTCCCCCCAGAAAGAGATTGGGATGGCCCCCACACCCTTGGTCCCCTTCAAATTTTCTGTTTGATAATTCGGCCCTCAAATGAAACTAATTATA
>NW_015655614.1:0-594 GCF_001515625.1 Sinocyclocheilus rhinocerous | reverse complement strand
CTAAACTCGTTTTCACGAGTGATCTAAATTCACCTGAGAGGATTTTCAAAGCAGAGAAATTGTCTTAAATTTACTGCTTTAAAGTAGCGCGAAACCAGTTCAGCAGAGAGAAGCTTGTTTGTTTACTTGCGTTCTGCTTGGTTGACAGCTGAAAAGCTGAGGTGATTCCGTTGCTGACGCGGGCTTCCTGGATGTGTGTTGAGGGAACCCCGTTGCTGATTGGTCGCTGAGGTGACGTCGGAATGACGTCCTTTGGAAAACCCCTCGTTGGATTGGTTGGTCTTTTGATGACGCAGAGGCTTGAGCAGTGCTGAAAAGTCTTAGTTTGCAAGACTTTAAGATTTCAACGAAGTATCACTGAAGTGTTGAGTTTAGATGGCTGGTCGCTTTTGATGGTAAGCGCGCGAGCACACGTTGGGTGCTCAGATTTTTACTTCAGCAGATCAGCACAGTGCTCAAACAACATATTTTTGGCACAAACACTAAAACAAAAAACTCTCTGGGACTGGAATAATACCACGAAAAAGAAGACTTTTGGCTCCCACTGTGAGCAGCTTACATTCCGGAGAAGGGAAAACACAGCTGCCCACATTC
>NW_015655613.1:0-647 GCF_001515625.1 Sinocyclocheilus rhinocerous | reverse complement strand
CTCAAATTCCCATCTAAATGTGCTGGACCTGAGTTACAATGACCTGCAGGATTCTGGAGTGAAGCTACTTTCTGAAGGTCTGAAGAGTCCAAACTCTAAGCTGGAGATACTGAGGGTTGAGTTTCAAATACTTGATTAATTATTTTGCAAGTTAATAAAAAAAAAACACACACTGTTCAGATTTATTCTGTACACAGTTACTGTGTTCTTCTTGTTCAGATTTTCCATCTGTAATCTCACTGCTCAGTCTTGTGAGAGTTTGTCATCAGTTTTACAATCATCAAACTCCGTCCTGAGAGAGCTGGACCTGAGTAACAATGACCTGCAGGATTCAGGAGTGAAGCTGCTTTCTGATGGACTGAAGAGTCCAAACTGTCAGCTGGAGATACTGAGGTAATGGTTTTCCATAAAATAATTAACAAAATGCTACCACAATAAATGGCAGTTGAATTTTGTCAAAAAAAAAAGTTGCTTCTGCTCTCAATGGAATACCAGAACTAGAGACAAAAACAACATTTGCAGGCATTTTTTCATATTTATACAGAGGTCTGTAGATGTGGATTGCACTAAGATTGAAATGGCCGGAAACAATGACTAAAACGGCAAAACTGCTGCATTTTCAAAGATAGCTTCTGACAGCACTGCAC